>NC_142936.1:64614268-64619268 GCF_046866305.1 Octopus bimaculoides | reverse complement strand
CGATGACGATTCACAGACACGACGGAGCTGGGACCTACATACACTGGAAGCTATGCCAACACTATGGAATGACAACAGAAAAATGATGGTATAGGCACACGCCAGAAAAGGTCACAGAAAACGAGAAAGCAACCATACTCTTGGATATGCCAATACACACAGATAGAGAAATTAAGGCCAATAGGCCAGATATAGTTGTCAAAGATCATGAAGGAAAAAAAGTGCTTACTAATTGATGTATCAATACCAGCAGATGACAACGTTTCCCTAAAAGAAATGGAGGAACTTTCAAAATACAAAGACCTGGAAATAGAGGTAACTCGAATGTGGAATCTAAAAACAGAAACAATTCCTATCATAGTTGGCGCCTTAGGTATGATAAAAGAAATATTCAGACAAATACATAATAAAAACACGAGGACTTACAAATATATATAACATACAGAAAATTGCACTACTGGGCACTGCAAACATCCTACGCAAAACACTTTCAATACAGTAACCATAAGAGCATCACAGAAAACCACAGCACATACCCAAGGCACACAGAGCTGCGCTCGGTAGTGAAGTGAAAGCACGCTATAAAAATAAAACTACTGAATAATAATAATAATAATAATAATAATAATAATAATAATAATAATAATAATAATAATAATAATAATAAAGGACGCGAAGAGTCCTTTGTCTCTATGGTGTTACATTAAACACACTGGTAATTGCATAACCTGATAATCGCTGCCTCATATGAGTGAAAATGAAAAAAACAAAATATTGTGAATAACGGTAGTAATGAAACTGAAGCCCTTCATGGTGATAGTGTTGCACCTGGCAGGCTGAGAGATTCCGATCCGGCTCCAGCCTGTCGATATCCAGAAAGGGACCACCACACACGGCGTAGATGGATCAAGCAAATTAATGCTGTGGTCACGGAGTGTTACTACCTGAGCAGCCCGATAGATGAAAATGGTGCTCAAATTAGGGGTTACCGACAACTATGTACGATTATTGGAGAGGAAAAGGATTGTTTCAACTCACGGAACAGACTGTATGATCAAGCTACAGCAAAAAGAAAAAAATGTTGGTTCACAGTAGAACTCGAAGCTATCCAAAGATGGGTCATGGAAAATAGTAGCTGAGATAATAACGAAAATGCAGTTCTTACTAATAAGAGTAATCCTATATCACAGGAAAGGAGCAGTGGTAGTATCCTTGATGAGAGACATATAGATGATCTAAAGGAAGACAATAAAACTAATGGCGAAATGACAAATGAACAAAAGGCAATCTACGACAGAATAAAGGCAAGACTACAGGAGAACGATAGCGACATTATTTACAAACTTAAAATGGTTGATCAATGGAAATTAAACCAAGAAGCGAAAAATTGGAGTGGAATAACAGACCTGTCTGTCTGACATTTTCTGTTTTGTGTGTGGAAAAATTCCTTAGCTACACACAAGACAGAAAATGTCAGATAGACAGTTCAGTTATTCCTCTCCAATTTTTTGTAAATTATTAAATATATCCCCTTTTGTATATATATATATATATATATATATATATATATATATATATATATATATATATATATATATATATGAAAGAAGGTTTGAAAATGCACTTAATTTTTAAAATATTTATTTACTTAACCGGTTTCACTTTTTTAGAAAAAGATTATCAAAAGTCTTTGAGAATAATAAAAATGTTAAAAAACAGTTCGAGTATTAAAATGCATATGTACATTCTTTGATGATAAAATATATTTAAAGTATAAAGCTTTTCTCTTAAGGCAGTAAAACATTCCCTCAATATACACAAGAGAAAAAAGCCAGTTCAGTTCCTCCCCAACTTTATTCGATTGTCAAAGAATATGTATAAGAATATGTATATGTATATATATTTTTTCATATGTGTATTTTCATACACTGTTTTTAACATTTTCATTTTAATATCAGAGAATGTGTGATAATCAGTATGTAACAATACAAAGTTCATACAAAGCTTTATACTTTAAATATATTTTATCATCAAAGAATGTACATATGCATTTTAATACTCGAACTGTTTTTTAACATTTTTATTATTCTCAAAGACTTTTGATAATCTTTTTGTAAAAAAGTGAAACCGGTTAAGTAAATAAATATTAAAAAAAAATAAGTGCATTTTCAAACCTTCTTTCATATATATTTCCATTCGTACGGTATTCCACAACTTTACTTTATTATATATATTTATATATATATATATATATATATATATATATATATATATATATATATATATATATATATATATATGGGAGAATATACAAATAATAACAACAAACGAGGACAGGTGGTGTAAATAACAAAAGTATATATTAGTATGACGCTCGGGAATACGGAAAGTCTTTGACGTTTCGAGCTACGCTCTTCAACAGAAAGAATACGGAGACAAGGAGAAAAACACGGAGAAAAAAAATTGAATAGTGTTCAGTCAACGGTCAGCGTGTGTGTGTGTGTGTGTGTTTGTGTGTGTGTATACTAACAAACAAACATGATTTTTATTGAATTCAAATTACTTATTGTTGTCCCGTTCTCGAATACTTTCTTTGAATATTTTCATATAAACTGTTTTTAACATTTTCCTATCATTATCAAAGAATGTATAACTGTATTTTAATACTTTTGTGATAACCAGTACTTAACACAACAAAGCTTATACAAAGCTTTACATTTTACTTTTGACAATCTTTTTCTAAAAGTCCATTGCATTTTCAAACCTTCTTATATATATATATATATATATATATATATATATATATATATATATATATATATATATATATACGACGGGCTTATTTCAGATCCCACCTACCAAATCCTCTCACAACGCTTTGGTCGGCCCGAGGCTATAGCAGAAAACAACTGACCAAGGTGCCATGCAGTGGGACTGAACCCAGAACCATGTGGTTGGGAAGCAAGCTCCTTGCCACACAGCCACTACTGCGCGTATTTGTGTAAAATTTTGTTTTTTATCTAATAATTTTAATTTGCTTTTATTACTTTATTATTGTCCATTTGCACATATCAATCACCTTATCATAGAACGGCATTTATTTCTGCTACTTTGCGTTGCATGTCTTTTTGTTTTATCTCCTTGTACTTTAATTCAATGTATCTGATTATGTCTCCTCGTTATTTGACTTCATTGATGTCATTTTATTTTCCACTGTTTTATTTGGTTTTTGTTTTGCTTTATCTTTTTCTAGGTTACCTTTTTCTTGTAATTTTTATCATTTAATTTACCCTATTGATTGATGTTTAATTTCATTAACTTCTAATCCTTTTACCTATTTTATTTTATTTACTATTTTATTTTATCTAAATCTCCCATATTGATTCCCGTACTATACATTCTGAAAAATAAGCTACCTTAGATAAGCACATGATAAGAAACACTATGCTAGAACACCAGTAATGTAATAGTAATCCAACAAGCTATGACCTTGATAGAGAAAAACTTTATCAAGAGATGATCACTAGAGAAGTTTGTGGGTATCAAATTTCAATAACCTATGTTGATATCATTTAACCTTAGTAACAGTCTACAACAAACTAAGGCTAATGACTAGAAAAGGGTTACCTCGGTCTTTATAAATACAACCGTGACTAACCTTCCTCCCCTCATCTTCCTTCATTTCCTGGTTTCTTCTCTCTATCTCTCTTCGTCTTTCCTCTTTTCTCCTCTTCTATTTTTCTTTTTTCCTTCTACTATTCCATTACTCTTCGCTTTTCTTTCTAAATGTTTATTATCTTCGTTACGTACACCTTTGTATATAATGCGCTGATTCTGAATACGATAACATTTATAACGGTCGTTCACCCTTTCCAAGCAATCACTCAACTGATTCAGTAAACGGAAACACGAAAGCAAGTAAAATGCATATGAGAAACAGATATAAACTTATAAAGCCCATTATTTATGCTTTCTCTTGTATATCAATCTATGAAAACGGTAAAGGGTAAGGACCATGAAATGTTACCTAGAACGTTACCCTCCGAGGCATAAGTCCGAGCAAGGTTGTTCGTAGAAGACCAGCAGTTATCCATGCATACCAGCCTCGCTTCTCCACGCCACTGATGCTATGCAAGGTAAAGGCAAAAGCTGATACAGTTTGGCCTTTGCTGAGTGTAGTGGGGCAGTGTGAAATAAAGTGACTTGCTCAGGAACTCAACACAGCTTGGTCCGGGAATCGAACTCACGACAACATGATTGTGTGCCCGACGCTCTATCCACTTAGACACATACCGTATTAAATTCGCAATGCAACCATGGATTCGCAAATTCGACTGTTGATGGACTACCACTCCAGATCAAGTCTTAGCATTACCTGGAGAACTACATCATTGAAGAAAACCTGTTGTTAGCCTGGTTTATTTGTGTTGATAGGAGAGTAAGGAGACTTCTGCTCAGATTGATAATCCCTAGTTATTAACTCTTTGTATATATATATATATATATATATATATATATATATATATATATATATATATATATATATATATATATATATATATATGTGTATGTATAGATATATATATTGTATATATATATGTATATATACATATATTGATGTATATATATATGTATATATACATATATACATATGTATATACATATAAATATATGCATATATCTATATGTATATATATATATATATATATATATATATATATATATATATATATATATATATATATATATATTACATATGTATGCATGTATGTATATATATATTACATATGTATGTATGTATATATATATATATATATATATATATATATATATATATATATATATATATATATATATGTACATATATATATATATATATATATATATATATATATATATATATATATTACATATGTATGCATGTATGTATATATATATTACATATGTATGTATGTATATATATATATATATATATATATATATATATATATATATATATA
>NC_142936.1:64555686-64608768 GCF_046866305.1 Octopus bimaculoides | reverse complement strand
GAAAGCATTATTTCAATATTTCTGAGACATACATATTTAAAGAACATGCTTTAGATCATGAAACCCCTATTTTGGGAACCCACTGCATCCCTCCGTAGAATAACCAATAGATTGCCCTAAGTTGCTTTCGTTTCAAAAGGGTCTGTTTAATACAACTTTGCAAGTAAATATGGCGTCATTCAGAGGAGAAGAATTGTTGAGATACTAATTCATTTTTTCCATTACGCAAATATGGAGAAAATCCTTAATATATTTATACTCTATCTCAGTGTTAAAGTGGTTTTGCTGATATCAAATGGATTTATACTGAATTCCGTGGTGATATCAAACGGTTTTATATTGAATTCAATGTAGTAATTCTAGTAGTAACTTCAGCATATGCTATGCAATATATTTCTCACTGGCAAATCGTAGAAAGTATTCTAAAATTTAGTTATATAAACTATTATAAGAATCTAAGGTAAGTGAATGTATTTTTGTGGTAAATATTTTTTGTATGCGAATCTATATTCAAATCGTCGGTCGTACATGAATGTTAAAGCAGAACTAGATTTCAAGCTCATAAATATAGCGTTGCGTTTTCAATTATAAAGTGAAGTGCCTCAGCCGGAACCCATTAAAATGAAATCAAATATTAAACTGTTCAAAATATATTAAAGTAAATTAAGCTTACACTTCAAACCACTGGAGGTACGTACACATTCCATTATTCATAAAGGGCTAAAATTCCATAAAAACAAGAAAAAAGACCTCCATTTACCTCCCATTTCGTTTTAAACTGCTAACATTAAGATTTAAAAACAAAAGAGGACAACAATTCAATATCTAAAGCTATGACTTCAGTTGAGACTTATTTCATCAACAGAAGTGTAGTGGTCATCATATCTGTGTCGAAATACTTATTTGTTTTAATCGAAAGAGTTATGCTTGATACGTTCCCTGATATGTCGCCTGGAGACTATTGTAATTTGAACATTGGGAAGGAGGTAGGGAAAGATACTTTCTTTTAGCTTATTTTGCCTTGTTCTCCATAACGGGTTTAACGAGTCATTAGAGCGAATAATTTACATAATCTAAACTAAGAAATAAAAGTGTATCTACCCTCTTGGGTATAAGATGATTTTTGTGTGTTTATATTGAATTTCTAGATAATAATCTTACCATGTAACACATTAATGCATCAGAGTTACAGTGAACCATGTGGGACAGTTGCACGGTATTCACAAACATATTAATATATACATATAAGTATAAGCACATACACGCACACGCATAGATATATAAACACATATTTATATTTATATGTATAAATACATATACATACATACACACACATATACATATATATACGTGTATATATATATATATATATATATATATATATATATATATATATACGTGTATATATGTATATATATATATATATATATATATATACGTGTATATATATATATATATATATATACGTGTATATATATATATATATATATACGTATATATATATGTATATCTATCTACGTATATATATATATATATATATATATATACACGTGTATATATATATATGTATATCTATCTACGTATATATATGCATATATATATATATATATATATATATATATAGATATATATATATATATATATATATATATATATATATATATATATATATATATATATATATATATATATATATATATATATATATATATATATATATATATATATATATATATATATATATATATATATATATATATATATATATATATATATATATATATATATATATATATATATATATGTATATATATATATATATATATATACGCTTATATATATATATATATATATATATATATATACGCTTATATATATATATATATATATATATACGCTTATATATATATATATATATATATATATATACGCTTATATATATATATATATATATATATATATACGCTTATATATATATATATATATATATATACGCTTATATATATATATATATATATATATATATACGCTTATATATATATATATATATATATATATATATATATATATATATATATATATATATATATATATATATATATATATATATATATATATATATATATATATATATATATATATATATATATATATATATATATATATATATATATATATATATATATATATATATATATATATATATATATATATATATATATATATATATATATATGTATATATATATATATATATATACGCTTATATATATATATATATATATACGCTTATATATATATATATATATGTATATATATATATATATATACGCTTATATATATATATATATATATACGCTTATATATATATATATATATATATACGCTTATATATATATATATATATATATATATATATATATATATATATATATATACGCTTATATATATATATATATATATATATATATATATATATATATATATATATATATATATATATATATATATATATATATATATATATATATATATATATATATATATATATATATATATATATATATATATATATATATATATATATATATATATATATATATATATATATATATATATATACGCTTATATATATATATATATATATATATATATATACGCTTATATATATATATATATATATATATATATATATATATATATATATATATATATATATGTATATATATATATATATATATACGCTTATATATATATATATATATATATATATATATATATATATACGCTTATATATATATATATATATATATATATATATATATACGCTTATATATATATATATATATATATATATACGCTTATATATATATATATATATATATATATATATATATATACGCTTATATATATATATATATATATATATATATATATATACGCTTATATATATATATATATATATATATATATATATATATACGCTTATATATATATATATATATATAATATATATATATATATATATATATATATATATATATATATATATATATATATATATATATATATATATATATATATATATATATATATATATATATATATATATATATATATATATATATATATATATATATATATATATATATATATATATATATATATATATATATATATATATATATATATATATATATATATATATATATATATATATATATATATATATATATATATATATATATATATATATATATATATATATATATATATATATATATATATATATATATATATATATATATATATATATATATATATATATATATATATATATATATATATATATATATGTATATATATATATATATATATATACGCTTATATATATATATATATATATATACGCTTATATATATATATATATATATATATATATATATATATATACGCTTATATATATATATATATATATATACGCTTATATATATATATATATATATATATATATATATATATATATATATATATATATATATATATATATATATATATATATATATATATATATATATATATGTATATATATATATATATATATATATATATATATATATATATATATATATATATATATATATATATATATATATATATATATATATATATATATATATATATATATATGTATATATATATATATATATATATATATATGTATATATATATATATATATATACGCTTATATATATATATATATATATATATACGCTTATATATATATATATATATATATATATATATATATATATATATACGCTTATATATATATATATATATATATATACGCTTATATATATATATATATATATATACGCTTATATATATATATATATATATATACGCTTATATATATATATATATATATATACGCTTATATATATATATATATATATATATATATATATATATATATATATACGCTTATATATATATATATATATATATATATATATATATATACGCTTATATATATATATATATATATATATATACGCTTATATATATATATATATATATATATATATATATATATATATATATATACGCTTATATATATATATATATATATATATATATATATATATATATACGCTTATATATATATATATATATATATATACGCTTATATATATATATATATATATAGGTATGTATGCATATATATATAGAGAGAAAGATAGATAAATATATAGGTAGATATATAAATGTAGATACACGGAGAGAGAAAGAAAGAGAGGGAGAAAGAAAGAAAGAGAGAGATAAATTATTTTTTTATGTTTTAATTTGTGAATCATAAGCAAGGGAGTTTTCAAAAATCAATTTATAATTCATATCGTGATGGCGTAACCTATGAACTAAATTCACAAGAATTTATTATAGAATCCTATTTGGTGCGGGAAATAAAATAAAATTAGAAGCTTGCACTATCTTAGATGTATTATGTCTTATGGGAGAAAATTTCGTTTATATATTTACTTATTTATTTATCTATTATTATCAGTTTAGGTGTTGTAATTCTATAAAGTGAATATCTTGCAGCTATTTTCCTTTTTAAACTATTCAACAAATAATCACTTTAAATTATTACAAAACAGCATCAAATGAAATAAGATATTCCAGTATAATATTGCTGTGATTAGGAGATGCCCCAAACTTAATATTCCATGATATCGATCATGAGATCAATACTATAGTATATTTTTCCTTTATTCTTTTACTTTATTAATTTAATCTGAATAATATACTTAAAGTTTGTTGAGGCTAAATATTTATGACGCATTTAACTTAATTTATCAATAACTTTAGGTACATCGCATTTTACTTACATCCTTTTTTTCCTTATATGTACGTATACATACATACATGAATACGCGCACGCATGCACACACGCAAACACACACACAGATATTGGTAAAAATACTTAATGCATATGGTTATATATGTATGCATATATATATATTTATATATGTGTATATATGTATATATATATGTATATATATGTTTATGTATATATATATATTTCATAAAGATAACTTAATATAGGGGTATATGCATATACATATGTGTGTATGTGTATACACACACACACACATATATATATATATCGAGAGAGAGAGAGAGAGAGAGAGAGAGGGGGGGGAGACTCAGAGAGAGAGAAAACGAGAGATAGACAGATAAGTAGATAAATAGATACATTTCTTTTATTAGCCACACAGGGCTCAACGAAGATGGGACAAATACAATGTAGAGCTTTTCTTTTTGGGAGGGGGAAGGAAGGAAAAAAAAGAAAAAAAAAATTGGTGGTGTCGATCAAAAGGGATCGTAGGAAGGGAAAAAGGGGCAGTTCGATCAAAAGGGATCGAAAAAAAAGAAAAGGAAAGGCCGATCAATAGGGATCGTGTATCACACAGTAATGTTCTCGTGTAAAAAGAGGGGAGGACAGTTTAGGTTTAGCCGTGGAAGGAAAAGCCCACGGAAAAGACCACGGTAACCTTGGTCAATATTCTCATTGAAGAAACTATAACAGTAAGTGACTCTCTTTTGCCTTTTTGTTTTATTTTTTTAGAATAAGTTACAAAGTGATATTTGTTTTGAATTTGCGCATTCAGAGTTCAAATACTGCCCATACCTCTCAAACGAAGCCGTGTTCTTCAAAACATGATTCTTTATTTCACGTGAGAGGAGGTGCAATAGGTGTGGAAATCTATAGTAATGGTATTTCAAACTCAACGAGAATTTACATTTACTGTTTATTCAGTAAAGGAAACACATACGAGCACACATCCATTCATACAAATGCACGCACATATTGTGAAATGCTTTGTTACATTTTTTATTTAGCAAACTCATAGAAAATACATATACATCACACACACACACACACATACACGCATATCTATCTATCTATCTATCTATCTATCTATCTATCTATCTATCTATCTATCTATCTATCTATGTAAATTCAAAAAGGGGTAAAACTCTTTTACAAGAATTTTATCAAGAAGCCAGTGTGTAAAAAAATTCATAAGGGAAATTTCTATTCCCAAGAATATGATTATTCGTTTATATTTATATAAAGGGCATTATTACAGAAAAATAATAACGCCATACAGTGGACTTCTCAAAACTAAATGTGGTTATTTTGAGAAGTCCACTGTGTGGCGTTATTATTTTTCTGTAATAATGCCCTTTATAATGCCCTAAATATCTATCTATCTATCTATCAATATATGTCTGCCAATATATACTCATGCTTCATCCTGGACGTATGTCATATATCAGTAGTTACTGCAGCTAACGCTTTATTATTTACAACATTATACGTCATAATTCTGATTTCAAATGCCACTATATTAAAGCTGTATTTTCGATCAAACAGGGGTCATCACAATCACTGCAATCAGTCTGTATGACTGTAATCAGTTTTTGAATTATGATATTTGGGATGTGTGGAGGTTATGTGATTGACGAGCTGAGGAGATAAAGGAAGCGAGTGATGAGTACTTAAATGGTAGTGGAACGATAAAAAATATCTCTGAGGAGCGAAGGTCACAAGATCACTCTAGTAGCGGTAGGAAAAGCAGTGAGAGAAACATTATAGAGGTGGGAAATTTAATCAGCCAGAAAGTCAGGTTCTGTTGGTGACTGTCCTCATACGAGTTGTTTTTCTGGTAATGCGGGTAAAAGATTTCTCTGTATTTATTCAAAACACCGTCGCAGAAGACAGACATTATTATACAATTATTAGTCTTACAAGTTCTTCGGAAGGGTTATATTTTCTTGTCGGTGGTGGGAGGAAGCCAATTTTGAGATAGTCTTTTGACCGTGCTGAGAATGGATGTACGTCTGGAGTGATTTTCAATAACAATGAGCGTTTGCAATTGTAACGTCTACGTGGGACTCAATCGCTTGCTTTAACGTACATATATAAAGACGAATATATTTCTTACAGCGTGGAGCGACGGTGTTTTTGTGTTCATTGTGGGAAGAAGCTTCGGAAAGGAATTACACCAGATCCTTTCTACATAATATAGTTCCTAGCAATAAAGCATATGTGATATCAATTCCTTCTTATATACCTGGGATAAAAGATTAATCAAGTAGTTGTATGAATTTTGCTATTTACCGATTTATCTATACCCTCTACGAAGTGCAAAGAAGAATTTATATATGTAGCTGAAAGGATGATGAATGATAAATTAATCACTCCAAATTTAATGAAATGCTGTCATCTGGAATTCATCTATACAGTAGACTTTGATGAATGATAGTAAATATTATATGTTTTCTAAGCAGGTCTAACAAAATTTCAGAGTTTTATAGTCTACTCAAGCTCAGATGTCTTGGATTATTGAGATAACTGTGTTCAGTAAATGTGATTGATAATAATTTACATTGAAGAATCTGAGAAGAACCGGAGTAAATTCAATTCAGTATTAAGAATCGTATGGCCGATTTCAAAACAATTTGTTGCTTACCGTTTTCGGCACCGCCTTCGGTGAAATACGCCATAACACACAAAAAATTACTAAGCACGTTCTTCACAATGTGTTACTTTGTGGTTAGAAAATTAAAAGCTTGAGTTCAACTTTTGTTGCTGGACAGAAATATAACATAAATAGGAAGTTAAATATCAAAAGAGTCAATTCTAAAGAAGGAAATGTTGCACACATCTAATAACGAATGGGTTATCAGCGAATAAGTTGTTATGAATCAAGAGAATAGACCCTTTCTCCATCTGTTTCGAAAAGTAACGTTCGATTTTCGTTATATAACTTTGTTATTTCCTATCTTGTATTCTTATAAAGAGAATCAAATCTCTTGTATCAATTCACATTAACACAAACTGAATTGGTTTCTACAGATGTAAAAATCAGATTAATTAGATGTATTTTTCAGTACGTTTATGCATCACCAAGCGTTAATGTAGTTTTACAGCATTATTAATCATCCATGGCGGCTAAAGTATTTTCCTTTAGATGTATGGATTTATCTTTCTATTTTATCCGTATCACTTTTGGTAGTCAAGCAGAATTGATATTCTAGTAAGACGTAGCTTCCTTCTTATTCAAGTTTCAGGATATATAACTATCGCAAAATGACGATGTACACATCATACAAGAAACCGTTTTCTCTCTTTTTCTTCCAGTGTATATAAGGAAATATAAATACACATACAAATTATACTTTATGAAGTATAGTTTCGTAGTAGTATAATGACGTCACTGTATATAACAGCGCAGCCATATTTAATCTCTAAATATAAATTTGACATGGACGATTCTTTCTTTTCTTGGGATTCACAGTCAAACGGCCGGGTGGAATTGCACGAAAAATTACACAGAAGTGTAGAATGATCTATTGGTAATGCTGGGCTTTGTATTTTTCATAGCTCCCATGGTTACCGAGATAATCTACTATAATAATACTCTTGTGTTTATGAGTGAGAAAGGAAAGGGTGATAGATAAATAAAGAAGGAAGCGGTGATGTCATATTTGGTAGTATACGCTTAAAAAATAATTCAAACACAGTTTCAGCTCTGTGTGAATATATGTGTGTGTATGTAAAAGGTGGGTATGTGAATGTATGTGCGTGTGTATTTCTGAGTGTGTGCGTGCGCGCGCATTGTTTCATTTTTGTTCGTTTAGTATTTGGGGTTATTTTTTGGTTTGGTTGAATCTTGTTTTTTTTTTTTGTTTGTCAGTTATTTTTAGCGTTTTGACAGATCCTGCCTATTTTATTACTCTATTGGACTCTGTCTTAAACTATCATACTTTCCGAACTTTCGATGCCTCTTCTCATCCAAATAACCAGCACTCCACCTGGATTACCATTGGACCTTCGTACTCTTTCGGGCTCCATGTCCATATGTCCATGGATATTACTGGCAATTTTCATTGATGTAAATCGCACTAATCTACCGTAAGTTTTAAACTGTCTCAACTTTTGAAATCCATGCGTGAATAACTTTGCCCTATTCTCTCCATTTAAAATGTTTTTCTCCTTGTCTTCCTTCCTAATCATAAATGCTTCCTCCTTCATCTTTACCACTGCCTCAAAAAATATATCACCACGTTTCCTTCCCTCTTTTCTGCTGCGTTCCACCTTCTACTAATCTTTCCCTATTCATTTTCAGAAAAAAACAAAAAAACACGTTTCTCTAGTAACGTTTCCCTACTCAGTCACTGCCTTCATCACAACCTCATCCCCAAAGGTTTCCGTCTTTGTTTCCACCCTACATCCCATTCTGCTTTTGCCATCTTAACCACAATCCGCTCCACATTCTGTCATATCATGCGTGCCACCATTCGTTCTAAGCTTTCCAAAATACACACATTTGACATACTTCACTCTCTCGCTTCTGCCACCACTCTTTCTGCTGCCTAGCCTCCGTTGCTCAGTCTATTTTACGCTTTATTCTCCATTTAAACCACATTATCCATGACTTACTCACTCGCACTAAACAACATAAACTTCACTCACTCTTTCATCCAGTGCGACCCGATGCCATTACACACAACCTTCCCCATCCTCTCCATCCAATAAACCGTCACTCTCACTCCTACCTTTCCATTACTCCAACCCTCTCTCATATCACTCCCTCCTATCTCGCCTCCCAGCCTTCCACCCTATGTATACATACATGTGCGTGTGTGTGCGTACATATATATATATATATATATATATATATATATATATATATATATATATATATATATATATATATACGTATATATATATATATATATATATATATATATATATATATATATATATATATATATATATATATATATGTATATATATATCGCTATCTGTTGGAGATATTTTGTACTAATAGAATTAGTATTTTCACTGCTATTTCTAAATTTTCGGTATGTTTGTGAAGCAACTTTTGCTAATCCCTTAATTATATTTATAATTTATAAAAATCTTGCCGATATATGTTTGTTTTTTTTTGCATACCGAACTACTTGGCAAATTGTTAATTATTAATTTATTAATTAATTGACAATTCCCTGCCCTATATCTATAATGGTATATATATATATATATATATATATATATATATATATATATATATATATATATATATATATATATATATGCTTGTGTGAGTGTGTGTGTAGGGAGAGAGAGAAAGAGAGAGAGAGAGAGAGAGAGAGAGAGAGAGAGAGAGGTTATGAGCGATAGTGGTGTCAATTAAACCCAGAGGTTTCAGGTAACGCTGAGTAAGTGCTATGAATAGACCATAGTTAAGCTGCAGGTTTGGAGATTATGTGAATAAGGGGTCCAATGTAGGTCATATATCAGCGTGTGAATATAAGGTTTTACTTTTCGTAATGAGATAAAAAAAAACAATGCTGTGTATAATATAGAACATTTATAAATAGAATGTCTTACAGCTATATTATACACAGCCTTGGTTTATTATGTCATTACGAAAAGTAAATCATTATATATATATATATATATATATATATATATATATATATATATATATATATAGAGAGAGAGAGAGAGAGAGAGAGAGAGAGAGAGAGAGAGAGAGAGAGATAGATAGATAGATAGATAGATAGATAGATAGATAGATAGATAGATAGATAGATAGATAGAGATATAATGTGATGTTTCTAATCACACTGAAATTTGTATTTGACATTGTGTTTAACCGATAGCATTCTCCGTTAGTAACTGCAATCACTTTAAAAAATCTATCATGGAAGATATATATTGATGTCAGTTGGATACAATCTATATAATCTAATATCGACCATTGGTTTGTCCGAACTTTGCGTAACATATGAATAACTGGTGTGCATACTGGGCTCTCCTAGCATTTAAATACGCGATTGTTTATTATTAAAAACTAAAGTATCAAGCTTTAGACGTGTCGATTATTATATTATTTCCACAGACAACTCTTCTTGTTTTGTAAATACATCCAAAACTGACAGTAAGCAAATACCAAGAGTGCGCATGCTTCCTTTTTCTGTAACCGCAGGACTGTATCGTTAATTAGTATTTGCCCTATGTTGAAAGTTCCATCTTCAAATTCTATTCAAGACCGAATTAATCAAAGGAAGGTCTCTCAGGTGAGAGACTTGAAGTGCCTTCATTAATCCTATATAAACTATTTTCAACTAATTATATAAGGACCTCAAGAATGTTCCCTAAATAACGAATTCTTCGTCGAACTCTTCAATCAAAGATAGTTAGCGGTCAAAATGAATGATCAGCAAGGGTATATCTTTCTTTCAAATACGTGGCAGATCGAAAAGCTAGAAATAACTGCTAATTTGTTCTCAAATCAGACCCTGAACTTTTTCAGCATGGAAAAAAGTAGAGAATAATTTAGATACTTCTTAGTAAAAAATTGTTTGTCATAGCTGGGTTACCTTTGGACATAGGTCTGTTCCGTCAACATTCAACGGATGTTAAGCGCAAACAAACCATCTTCCAGATGCATTACATCAGGAACAATGGGTTTCTTTCCAATTCAAATGCTCTTAAGAAATAATATTTCTGCTTCCCTTTTTGAACAACCGATTTCAAAATGTTTCTGTGTAGAAGATTTATCAGGGTTTTCTGTTAAGTGTCCCTGTTTCTCGAAAGCTTTTTGAATATGTAGGTATTTGGTCAACGATATATTGCTACAGATTGAAATCTTTCTGTTTGTTAAAAAGCAGTTACGAGTATACCCATGAACGGATGTTCACATATTTCGCTAAATAAGACGATAAATATTACAACAACTACCTCCACAATCCCGTACAAAAAGACGAAGAAAGCTAAATAAATAAATCAATAAAGAAAGAAAGAAAGAAAGCGAGAGAAATACGAAGAAGCTGAACCATGATATACTGAAAATTATGTATGTGTTTGGGGGATATCTTACTTCCAAAGCCTCTTTCACTAAACGTATATATATATTATTTCTGATGTCATTTAAGTTATGACATTCAAAGAGGATAGTATATTTTGACATACAAATAGTAATAGTTTAAACAACTAGTGTTTGCATAAAATGAATCAATCCACCATTCTTGATACTCACACGTACAATCATACACAGCATAAATTCATACAGATACATGTGAATAAGGGGTCCAATGTAGGTCATATATCAGCGTGTGAATATAAGGTTTTACTTTTCGTAATGAGATATCTGTGCTTGTGAGTTTGTATATTGTGTACATCTATATGAAATAACATGACTAGATACAGTGATAGTAATACAAATGGTGCTAGGCCCCATCAATGTATGCATATGTATTCATTTATATATGTTCATAGAGATGTCTATCTGTGTGTATATATGTATGTATGTATGTATATATGTATGTATGTATGTACGTACGTATGTGTATTTGTATGTATGTATATGTAGATATGTATATATGTGTCTCTGTGTATATATATATATGTATATATATATATATATATATATATACATACATATATATATGTGTGTATGTGTGTGTGTGTGTGTGTTTGTGTGTGTGATGCTCGCGTGTGTAATATTCTCTATCTACAGTTCTATGTAACAACGTTCATGAAATGCAGTTCGCTTTGAAATACAGAGTGTAGGTATTTATCTACATATTCAGTCATTTTAAATTTCCCTGACGGTGTATTTTACTATCAATCGTTGTGTCTATATCAATCTGTTAAAAATATTTAAATGTCATATATACATTCCTCTGCCCATCTTTCTCTCACTATAAACATACATGCGCATACATACATACATACATACATACATACAAACACATGCATGCATACATGCATACATACATACATACACACATACATACGTGCATACATACATACATATATACATACATACATGCATGTATATACATATACATATATATGCATATATGTGTATATATGTGTGTATATATATATATATATGTATAACTACGTAAATAAATATATATGTATATATAAATAAATACATATGTATATATATATATTTATATATATGGATATATATTTGTATATATATATATATATATATATATATATATATATATATATATATATATATGTATATATATACATGTATATATATATGTATATATAAAACACACACACATCCATACCACATTATACACAGACACTGACACGTCTGTGCGTATAGCGATGAATTTATGCATATTTACAATCTATGCATATATTCATCAATAAAACTGTATATTCTAGTATGTAGCTACGTACCTATATATTTAACAAATTTACATACTCCCTTTTTAAATATCTGATCAATAAATCGATAAGTCAATATATCAAAGACTATGTATATATATATATATATATATATATATATATATATATATATATATATATATATATATTTATATATATATATACCTGTGTTTGTGTGCCTATCAAAATATATGACAGTGTATATGTATGCTCAGAAGCGCGAATATATATTAGTATATAACTGTGCGTCGACATATGTATGCGTGTGCGCGTGTACATGTATGTTTGTATGTGTGTGTGTATAAGTGTGTATAATGTTTTTTTGTGTTGGTAGGTTTCAAACGAAGTAGACTTTTTCAGAGTTAACACTGAATGGCGGATTAAAACATTTGTATGAAGTTTTATCTCGTTTTTCCCCTACATTACGATGAATTCGATCGCCATGATCTTAACAGATGGCATTGGACAAGATTATAATCTGAGAGATTCAAACAGCTACTATGTAGCCTCTGTATTCGTACAACACCCCATCACACTCGCGCATGTGTGTGTGTGTGTTCGTATCTGTGTGCGTATGTGCGTGTGCGTGTGCGTGTGTGCGACGCATATTGTGTCCTTACATGTGTCTGGATCATGTCAATTAGAGACGTATTGTGCAAGTCATTGTGTAGCTAGAATTTTAGGTTGTGCGATCGCCAGAGTCATGACTTTCCTGTGCTCAGTTAAGTACGACGGCGCAGCGGCGAGCATGGAAATCACGTGCGGGAACCCGGTCCAGTAACCTCATGCCTGGCTATTGCTAACATGTTCCATGGGCAACGGTCGGAGATGGTCTTCCTCGCTCAGCCAGTTGGCAATCAACTGAAATTAGACAGTTAGTCAATGGCCGCGAATTCCGTGCGTTGACATTTGGTAAGTGAAAATGCAAGAAAAGTTTGGTCCTTAAATAACTCTATAACTTCTGCTAAATTTCGAAGTTCCATTTGGTGGATCTGTGGCGGTTACTTGAGCAATGTAATTGAGATGTAGCCTTATCACTCCAAATAATCATTGCTGATAACTGTGCCTCTTAAAATTAAAGGCGTTATAAAGTGTTAAAATGTATCAAAGGTTAAGGAGCTTGCTTTCCAAACATGGTTTTCGGTTCAGTCCCACTATATGGTACATTGGCTAATTGTCTTCAACTATTTGTCCTGGACGAGCAAAAATTTGTGAGAGTTTTGATAATCGGAAACTGAACGAAACTAGTCGGACATAATACATTATTTGTATTGTGTCGGTACGTTTATATATATATATACGTACATGAGAACAATGAGAATGAGTGTTGAACACCGCATTGGGAGATAACATTTGTGTATATAGTAAGAGTACCGTTGGTTTCATATTCAGACATATATCTTAATTTTTCCAGCCGATCACATGGAAGAATGGTTTTCGTCTCTATTTTGGATGAAAACACGAAAATTCAGGGGAATTTTCAATAAAGACTCAGAAACAAAAGAAGAAATCGAGGGGCGCTTCTTTCGGATGACACCTTGTGAGTGATTATCTCCATTGGGTTTGATATTTTGGGGAAAAAACTGTTTGATGATGAATTTGTTTGCCTTATATCAAATAATATATAATGGCTGTGTGTAATGTTGGCATGTCTTTGTGCTGAGGGAAATCATAGTGGTGGTGTGTGTCTGGTGGGTGGGGGGTATGTACCTTCTATATGTGGTGTTTGTCTGTCGTAAATATTGAATGTTTCCATTCAGAGAAAAAAACTATTGTGATGGGATCAGCGGTGGCAGGGTTCCTCTTTGAAATGTGGGAGTGAAAAACATTGATTGTGTATGCCGGGAGAGAAGGTTTAATCTCTAATGTTTAAAATATCTTTTGACTGGATGATATATAACTTTTCATTGATATAAAGCTTGCATTTGTTACCCTTTCCTTGTATTCTGGTTTTAGCCACAATACTCCGTGTTATCTGGACGTTGCTTACTCCACCTCCTTTCAATATCCACTTGATATTAGATAGGGTAGGGATGCCACATGTCATTTATTCTTGTCCCTGAATGATGTGTGTATCTTCCCTTGAACGAGTTGTTCGACATTCCGATGTATGATTTGTTACTCCTATGAATTTGGCCTTGTATAGAAGTTATTTTTCCAGACAGCTATTATTTAGATGACAACAATTTGGGGAACTAGTTACAGGAACCTTCCTTATGGGTTTATTTTCATTGTGGTTGAGTAGTATCGACCCTATATTGGGGAGGCAACTATAGCTAATTTTAACAATATTTCTTGGGAAGATCTTATGAATTATGTGTGAATGTAGAAAGTCATTATTAATTTAAAGAATTTTCTAGTTATGTTACAGGCTAAAATCATGCTATAAAGTGAGTTGACCCATAACATTTCCACTCTATGTGTCTTCTTGGTCTACCTAAACTTAATTCAATGTAGTTTCTTTTATTCTAGAAGTTGGACATTTCTAATGCATAATTATAGTATAGTGTGACTTTTTCAAAAGTGTCTTTCTCGGCGGATATATTGGAGACGCGCATTCTAATGTTATTAAGTAATTGTTTTATATTTGCTGGTGTAGTTCGAGGCTTCCTCATCTGGTCTGTGTTAGGGTTTGAATTTTTCTGTGTTAAGGTTCATGATGATATATAGAAAATTGATTTCTTTAAGGTTGATACTAATTGTGGTTTTTAGATCTAATTGGCTAAATATTTCGCATAATATTTTACTTATCCATGGGTATCGTGTCCGTCTTTTTTTATTGTATACCACTCTTATGCCATCGTCCCTATATAAACCAATGACGGCTTCTTTTATTTCTTTTTTGAGGATATCTAAGATATAGAGAACTGCTACATAAAATAGCTCATTCCCATTCATTTTTAACCAATGGGAATAATCATGAAATAGTAATGGCTTCCTTCCGTTCTTAATTATATCTATATCAGTGTTTGTTATCGTAACTAGATTCAAGTGCCTTTTGAAGCAAGTTTTTGAAGATCGAAGGGTAATACTCCACGTTGGCAAACTGCATAAATTTGCATGTGGGTTTATCTTATATTTTTTAAACCATTCAATAGATGCACTACTACATATCTATTGAGTAAGTTTTGAGTATGCTCTGATGTGTCGTATGATATTATTTATTAAGGATTTACTAATAATTCCTAATTCACATTTTGCAAGATTTCTTTAACTACAGCTTGTGTGAAGCTAACCTTATGGCCTTTTAGGGTTACAAAGGATTTCGTAGGGTAAGATTTTCTACTCTTCTATTTTAAATCTTGTAGCTAAATTTGTTGCTTCTACATTAATTAAATAACAGGTGGTGAGGTTTGTTTTCTTGTGTGCATTAGCTATGTTGGTTAATAATTTGTGTGTGGTTATTTACTTCATGAATGTATCTTGTTTTCTCTGCTTGAATGAACGTGTGTATATATGCATATATGTATACATACATACACACACACACACGCACACACACACACACACGCGCACACGCACACACACACACACATACACACATACACACACATACGCACACAGAGGCAAAGTTATCTGCTGAAAACTTACATGTCGATACACTGTATAGACTTTTCGAAAGTTCGTAAAATTGTTTAGGCCACCATTTCAACATAAGTGTGATATTTGAAAAGTATAATGGTAAAGGGAAATACAACTGTTTGGAAAACATATTTCTTCAGCTAACTTGTATAAATTGTCGTTTTATTTCCACACCATATTTGAACATAAATGTGAGCGGTCAACAGTTGATCTTATCGAATGTTGTCTTTATTAAAATCAAATAGTTTCTCTCTCTCTCTCTCTTTATATATATATACAAAGTGGACTCATTACGAAAAATAATTGAGAAAAATCGTACAAACGTGAATGTATTATCCCCACAATTTTACCTTAAAGTACATGGTGTTTGGCCGTTGTAAAAGAATGTGTTATTTTCTCTAAAACTAAGACTAAGAACGGTTGAGGGTTTAGCCATTCAGGCAGATTCAATCAGGCAAAAAATCCATAGATAAAAACATATCAAATAATAATTTCGTGTACTTGATGCTTTGTTCTTGGCTAGGATTGCAGCCTGACCTTCCAAAAACCGCAACCCACTGAAGAAATATCAGTGAAGCCAAAGCAAATCGTATTATTCTAAGAATTAGTACGACACTGCAAATGCAGCATGAAGCATTCCAGCTTAAACTGGAAGGAAGTTGTGCGTCTGACTCTATGCAACTTCCTCACTGAAGCCAAAGATAGATACACATTGATTCGTTCAATATCAGATCATGTTTGAAAGCGGCAGAACATTATTATTGTCAAATAATAATGGATAAAAACTTACCATCCTGGGTCTGAGTATAAACTAAAGTATTTTAAAATAAAAGTCCGAGGTGAGAAAATCTTCATAAAGGCGCGAAATGCTAAGTCCCAGAATGAATGTCTCTCTCTACTCTGTTTCTCCTGCACTTTTGTGTCACGTTTCTTTCTCTCTCTCTCTCTCTCTCTCTCTCTCTCTCTCTCTCTCTCTCTCTCTCTCTCTCTCTCTCTCTCTGACTCTCTCTCTGACTCTCTCTCTCTCTGACTCTCTCACACTTTCTATCTCTACATAACTGTGTATCTGTGCGTTTACATGTGCGTTTACATGTGCGTGTGCATGCATTTGTGTGTACTTTGTGGGTGCGTTTGTATATGTACGTGTGTTTATTGTCGTGTCAGTTTAAAGCAGGTGTTATTTTGCGTCACTTTAACACTTTTAACGAAGTGGTTCCACAAATTATTAAAGTAGATAAAATAAGTACAAATCTAAATTAATTAACGGAGTTGGTGTTATAAAGTACACTCTTCATAGTGGTGTCCCAGTACAGTAGAAGCACAATGACAGCAAGCAGTAGAACAATATATTTAATTGCACACGCTATTAACATAGAATCAGTTTGGTCATTATCGGAGCACTTTCTGAAATTGAACCTCGGATTGTTCTGGGTAGAAGACAGTAAAAGGTGAAGGTAGGGCAGGGTTTAAAACTGAGATAATGGTATGTAGATAATGCGGTATTGTTTGTGGACTCGTATGCGTACAAACGTCTTTTGATGTCTCTGTTAACGTATCATGAGAATATACCATTAACTAATAGATTGGCATCAAAGATTCAATTTTGGAAACGTCTAATAGTTCTAGGTAGAATTATCGATTAAAACTTTCTTGTTGTTTGACTTGAGTTTCGTCGAATAAATTACTCGGCTATTGTTGAGTGTGTTGCTATCTGGGGTACCATGAATAATCAAACATCAGTGTAGTCTACTAAGTAATATGATTGAGGAAATCTAGTTGGACACAATTTCTGAATCAGTAAAAATGCAAATTTAGTAACAGCTATTGGCTGTTATATTGATTTACTTCTTGTAGGTGTGTTTATATTAATATAATTTACAGAGGACTAGAATATAGGGGTGTTCTAGTCTCTACACATTTTACCGAGTAAAATAAAATGTCTTCCTCAAACACTTGAGAGATAATGGTACTCTAAGCAGAACACAAGCTTTTGGCGATGCGAAAATAACATACAATGCATTGCAATATATATTGTTTTTAAGCGGGTTTTGGTATGAAGAGGAAAATAAAAGAGGTTGATAATATTGGTCACATATGTAGATGTGAAAAAAAGTTGGTTGAGATAACAGTGATATGCATGCCTGTCTCAGGCCATGATGGGGCTGAACAGGTGAATAATCGATATTATTTTCCTGGTAGGGATACGAAAGTCCTATTGATTTCCGAGAAACTTAAAAAATATAAACAGATGTCACTGGCAAATAAAAAAAAATCTTTGTATATGGGATGATACTGGATTTTTGTTTATACACACACACACACACACACACACACACACACACACACACACACACACACACACACACACACACACATATATATATATATATATATATATATATATATATATATATACATACATACATACATACATACATATGTACGTATATATATTTATATATGCATATAAAATCATATATATATATATATATATATATATATATATATATATATATATATATATATATACATATAAATACATATATACATATATGAATATATACATGTATATTTACATATGAATATGTATTATAATAGTGTGGAACAGAATATGAGCTAGGAAAATAAGGGATAATCAGAAAACAGCAAAATTAGTGAAAATCCTAATAAAATGATAACGTTATATGTGTAGACGTTCTGTCCCTTAGCAAATGTGTGTTTTAAGTAATACAAATGAAATGCAAGTCACGGATCTCAGTATTTAATAATCATATTGTGTACGTGAAACTCGAGGTATGATATATTACATTACAATGAAAGAAATAGATAATTTTCGCTTACGTACACAGTACTTGATTTATAATACCTTTTAGTCACGTTAACGGTTCTTATCATAAATAGAGATATCTAAAATCCTGCGAAATGTGCACAATAAGGTTTAACAGCAAACATATTTTATCTCTTCATATGATTCCATCCGTTATGAAACACACAAGCATCCTTGCATACCTACATACATCCATACATACAAACATGCATACATAGATACAAACATAGGTACGTACATTTATACATACATACCTGCATACATACATATATATATGTAAATCTATATGTGTGTATATATGCATACATACATATATATATATATACATATGAATATTTATGTTTCTCGCTTTTTATATATACACACACACACGTATATATATATACATGTATATATATATATATATATATATATATATATATATATATATATATATATATATATATATATATATATATACATATATATATATATACATATATATCCAATCATATATATGTATATATATATATATATATATATATATATATATATATATATATATATATATATATATATATATATATATATATATTATATATATATTTATTATATGTAATATATATGTGAGTGTATGTGTGTGTATACACACTCACACAAATGCACACACATACACAAACCCACACGCACACGCATACATATTTTGAAATGAAGCAACTGAATTAGTAGTTTAGCTTAACGGAGTGGACATTGAGAAGTTTCAGGAAATTTACTTAGATGTAAGGGAACCCTTCAATAAATGTATCACTTACGCTCAGTTGCACATGTGAAGCTTGTGCATGGTGTTGCGTGATCCATGTTATTTCCGGATACATTAGTACAATGTTAAGTGAATTGGCCGCAGCCATCATTCGAAACCGACGTGGATCCCATGTTTACTTTAGGTCACTTTCAGACAGTAACGGGAGCGTTTTTCCGAACTGGATCTTATTAAGAAAATTAAATGGAATGCGCTCGCTGAAGTATCTAGCATGTAATTGGAAACAAATTCCAATTGATGCATGTACGGCACTTTCCGAAGGAAATTGTGATCACAGTCTTCGAAATGCTAAGGTCACAAATATTTCAGTTGTAATACCTAATATCTTTCCTGCTTGTTAAAAGGATCGAATCACAACTTGACAGAGATTTAACTCGTCGATAAAATAAGTATGAGCTTTGATGCTGTTTCTAATCAATGAATGAATACATAAACACAAAGAAGATGTTCTCTAATTTTGAATACTAGAAAAAAGAAAGGAAACATATATTATACATTTTCTATTATATTGCCACAATATTTTCGAGGTACATTAAGTATTAAGTACAAATGCGGGGTTTTGGGGGAGACATTAACACAAGATAAAACTAAATGAAAATATGTATGAAAAGTATTTGGTTAGTATTCTTTTTTTTTTTTACTATATCCTTTTTAGTACTTTTGAATTCGGCTATTTATATGTATGCATGTCTGTATACATATATGACTGCGCGTGTGTGTATGTATGCGTACCTATGAATATGTGTACGTATGTATATTACTGAAGGTCTATCTTGAAAACCCAAAGACATTGGAAATTAATCAAGCTTTCCATTCTGCATAACTGTTCCGATACAAAGTTTCTACAATATTGGGAAACTGAAAAAAATAATCTATTTATCTTTTAGACTTTGATACGATGCGATTGATATATAAAGAGCGTAGATTAAAAAGGCAATGAAGATTTATATGCCCAATTGAACACACATATATATATATATATATATATATGTATATATATATATATATATATATATATATATATATATTTATAAGTAAATATCAAATGATGAAAATGAGTGCTCATCACAGCATTGATACATATAATTTCTTCATTTGTGAATTAAGGCTACCATTGGTTTTATCTTAAGAAAAGTAGGAAACTACCCTTATGTCTTAAAAATTTTTCATTCCAGCCACATGGAAAAAGGTGTTCGCCTACATTTTGGAAAAAACAAACCTCGTTTAGTTGGCGGAGATTCTCGTGAATTCATGTGAATAAAACAATGAATGAAGGGACGTTACTGTTGGGTGGCATCTTTTAGATGTTCGTTTCCCTTGGATTTATCTTTTGGGAAAATTGTTGTGTGTTCAATTTCTTTGCATTATTTCGTCTTTGATCTCCGCATGGTGTTCTTATACTTGATTGTTAAGGTAGTTCGTCATTCGGGCGTATTTCTTCTCTGTGTGTAATTTGAGTGATATGTATGTTCAGATTTCGCGTTTAGGAACGGGGCTATCCTGGTGGGAATAGCATTGAAGATAGTGACACTTCTTTGAAATATCTGAGTGTAAAATATTGCTTATGTATGCAGGGAGAGAAGGTTTTATCCCAAATATTTAGGATATTATCTGTTGATTGTTTAATGCTTACATTTTCACCAATACAGAGTTCACATTTGGTACCCCAACCCCTATATGTTGAGGCTTTAGCAATAATTTTCTATTCAATTTTACTTTCTTTCAATGTCCATGTCTTATTTGATAGCGATGTTACATGCTTTCTTTATTTTGGACTCTGAATGTTGCCAGATGTTGTGTATAATCTCTCTCTCTCTCTCCCTCTCCACACACAAACACACACACACACACACACACACACACAGACACACTTACACACACACACACACACACACACATACACACTTACACACACACACACACACACACACACACACACATACACACACACACACACACACACACACACACACACACACACACACACACACACATATATGTTTGTATGTATATTTAAAGGAAAATCTCTAAATTTGGTTGATAGGGATATTCGTTTTTACTGGTTCCCGATTACTAATGCTGTCTAACCTCAGTTTATTTTACTATCCTCAGTAGATTTTCACATCGGTAAATATACGAGTTTGAAATATTTTGGTTGAACTTATATTTAGTTCAGATGGAATCTGAAATGTAGTTAATTGTGCCATGAAGAAGCGGCATGATTAATTAACACCAAAAAGCACACCAAGATGCAAAATAGGGTATTTTAAATCTCTTTTCGCTTTAATTATTAATTTTATATATATGTATATATATATATATATATATATATATATATATGTATCGTAGTCGATGGTTTTGGGCGGTGTCAGAAAATTAAGATTGGCTTCAATGTTGTAGCCAATACATGTGACTCATCAGACTTCGTTTTCTCGCTGCCGTGTCGAGTCTTTTGTAAATCTATTTGTTTAACAGTCATAAGTTTTGCGTATTTCTGAATGGATAATTGGGACATGTCAAGCAGTGAACTGTATACTTGAAAGCATAGTAAAATATATATTAAAACAAAACATTTTAAATGATTGATTGGCACATATTTCATCAGTTTAATATATATATCAACAACAACTTTTTAAAAAATAGTAACTTCCATATTTTCTTTCACATATTTCGGGTAAAAGCAAAAACATATTCTGCAGTGTTTCATTTCATTAAAAAATATTATTAAGTTAGAGGGCAAAACTAAATATAGTTTATTTCTCATTTTAATTCCCGCCCATGTAGGATTTAGAAAGTTGATGTATACACGTTGTTGCTTGATATCCTCCTTTACTTTCGTTGTCTTTATCATTATAGCCGTCAGTACTCCTGGGAGAATTTTAAGTTTTCTGTGTTGTTCTGTTTGCTGTTGTTTCTATTGCCTGTCACTTATGTGGCATTTTTAACGTTTGTTGGTGAAATAGTGATTACGAGAGGGTGAAAAATATCCTTCGAGGCAGCTTCAATATCAAGTATGTAAGTGGTACGATTGCTGTAGCTTACTCAAAATACCTTCATTTCTCTTCCTCATATTGAACGGCAGCCACTTTTTCCGAGGGGATGTGAAAACGAAAAGGATGACTAAATTCTGTATGATAGTTGTCGATTCTGCAACAAAAGAGGACACAATAATTTAGTATAGCAAATCTTTCATATCAAATTAACAATACAGCTTATTTTCAAACTATCTTGATCCTATGTAAAATATGATTTGTAAATCTGTCAGGACATTGTAGATATAACCGTTTTAAAACATCCGGGACGGAAACATAACAAAAGCTAATACAATATAAACATGAGAAGTCCAGAGAGGAATGTAATACAACAAATATTTGATCACGTAAAAAATTTGATATTAATTCGCATAAGATAGAAAATGAATTAAAAGAATAAAATAAACCAATAATTTGAAAAGGTTAGAATTTAATGAAAAATGCGGGATGAACAGAAAGGGGATCATCCCACCAAACACAAACACATAATAGTGAAAACCACAACTAGTATTTCATTATCGTTCATATTTTCATCATTAATATTAATAGTTATTAGTATTTATATACATTAATATTTTTATGTATTATTTTATTTATACTTTCTACTATCTACATATAGGTTTATTAAATTCTACATATCACCGTGTAAACGCCATTATAAAGTAATTTATCAAAGCAGTAACAATGATATTATATCGAGATGCATAATAATACATACTGATATACACCTGCAACATATTTCCTCCCCACGGTTATTTTTTCTTATCTTTAGCTACCAACTTTCATATCTTCCCCCAATTAATACCATATTTTTCATTCAATCAAGTCTTAAGAAAGAAGCCTTCTTGATCTACAACCGAAGGCGTATGTTCAACTGTGATCATGTGATCACATTTTGGAAACGGGGTCCACTTTTCCGTGGCCCCCACTCACACAAATATATACAAGTAGATATAGAGTGTTTGAAATGGTGTACATATATACATATACATAACGGGCTTCTTTTAGTTTCCGCCCATCAAATTCACTCACAAGTGGTTAGATGGTGGAATGCTGTAGCTGGAGACACTTCTCCAATATGCCACGCACTGGAAGTGAACCCGAAACCATGTGGTTTAGAAGTAAGCTTCTTACCACACAGCCTGGCCTGTATCTACATACATACATACATACACATATATATATATATGTGTGTGTGTGTGTGTGTGTGTGTGTGTGTGTATGTGTGTGTGTGTGTGTGTGACTGTGTGTATGTGTATGTATATGTATACGTACATGTTTTTGGGCGTGGGTGTACTTTATACATGTGTGCATGTATCTGCTATTCATAAGTCTGTGGGCGTGTGTGTACACAAAACGTAGCCTACAATTTCACGAAATTCATTACCTTCTCCACCGACATATTTAATCCATACATTTAAGTTATCAATTTAATATATCTTGCATAATAAACAACTAATTGAATTACATCAAATTAACACATACAGGGCCAATACTTTGATTTTTAAATTCTCGACGCTTATTGAGTGTTTTAGATTTGTGATTTGTAACAGTTTTTTTCCAGCTCCCCACAGATTTAATCATAAATATATGGTTTTTCTGAAACAAAAACCATTTGTTTAATGTTTGCTGTTTTCTGTATAATTTGTCTAATCTAATTACTGGTTCCCTCCTGTAGTTTAATCAGCACAATCAATATCGCTGTGTAAAAAACACATGTCGTTATATCGTTTCATGTATATTTGTGTGTATGTATATATGTATATATATATATATATATATATATATATATATATATATATATATATATATATATATATATATATATATATATATATATATATATATATATATATATATATATATATATATATATATATGTGTGTGTGTGTGTGTGTGTGTGTGTGTGTATACATATATATATATGTAAATATATATATATATATATATATATATATATATATATATATATATACACACACATATATATATATATATATATATATGTATGTATGTATGTATGTGTGTGTATGTGTGTGTTTGCATGTATGTACAAATACTTTGAACAATGCCAAATATCTGATATATATATGTATATGTGTATATCGGGGTGTATGAGTGTATTTATATAACAATATTACATGATAGCATCTAATACTTGCGAGACCTTTAAACTTCCAGTGTTTAGCAAACTCAATCTATGCATTACTAAAACACACAGGCAATCAAGTCCTGTCAGCACGACAAAACTCCACAAAGTCTCTTTGAAGAGAATGTACATTCTGTTTTCATTAATAAAGTGTTATAAAAATCTTCAGTTATCATTTATCATTCCTATTTTACTTGTTTTCCATTCTACCTTGTTCATTTTGGAAAATCCAAGCATTTCCACGTTTCTATGCTGGTCATGTATTGCATAATAGCGAATAAGACTTTTGTATATAACACACGTAGGATTCTCATCAGTTCTGCATAGACTTTCTCTTTTCTCTGCAATTTTTCAAGAGACATTCATATCCTTTAGGCAACTGATTTCTATAAAGGCGCACAACATTCGCTTCCTATCCAAAATAACTATAACCGGTTTGTTGAATTTATATCGGGTTGCTCTATCTTTTCTTGTACTGATCATCTTTACTTTATAGTTGAGGATACATTCTTCTTCTGATATGCTTTGGGTATGTCTGTCTGAAAAGCTCTTCCTGCGTATCGCATCTTAACTACACTTCCATGACTCATGAGAAGGTAGAATATAGGTAGTGCCCATGTATGTATCTATGCATGTATGTACATCTCCAATGTATGCACTCCATTTGGGTTAAATATTGATTTCAAATTTTGGTACAAGGCCAACAATTTTGAGTAAGTGGGTAAGTCGATAACATCGACCTTACTGCTCAACTAGTACTTATTTCATCGACGAAATGCAAAGTCAACCTGGGCAGAATTTGAACTCAAAACGTAAAGGAAAATGAAATGCTATTAAGCATTTTACTCGGTGCCGACATTGTAGCGAGTCTTCTAGCTCACTACCTTATTTGGACTAAATAATAACATAAAAAAGACACACGTATGTGCACTTCACGAGTTCGAGATGTGTATGTGGAGCCTCACATTTTCGTGGAAGGAAAAGAATACTATAAGTGCTGGAAAGATTGATGCAACTTGGAAAAGGATAGTACTCTTGACGCTGAAACAAATCACAGGTTCAGTACTGCAGCTTCTGGAAAACCTGAGAAGCGAGCCACATGGGGGTATCACGAGAATCATGTGTTAATACAACCCCACTGCATGGGTGCAGAACGTGATTACCCTACTGGCATTGTGGTTACCTTACCATCAGCATTGTATCCAGCGCATCCTGAACAGAATGTGGTCTCCTTACACACCTGATACTGTTGTAAATGAGGAGGCTGGCAACAACAGTATTTAGAAAAGTATAATATTGAATGGGGTGCATGGAACTGGTATTTTCAGAATGGCAGATGAGAGGCTGGCCGAGCAGATACTTTATGAAGAGCTATCTAAAGGGAGAGGACGTCAGCATAAACATAAAAAGCGGTTTATCGATGTTATAAAAGGCAACGTTAAATCTTTCGAGATTCATATGGATATGTGAAAGACATTGGCTGAAATCAGTACACCGTGAAGAGAGATTACGAGATAGAGACGCGGTGTCCTCAACTAAAAACACCAAGCTGCTTTGAGTGGTTTACTCCTTAATTGGGACCCAGATGCATGGCCTACAAGAACCCAATGGCAATCAAGGGGCAATACGTGTGGAGGATTTCTTCTATCAGTCATCTAAAATTACATGAGCCATGAAGAAATTTGAGCTGCATGTGAAATTATTCTACCGCTACGCGCACCACCATTCGGAAAAAGAGAAATTAAGTGTCATATCCGTGAATGTTCCTGCAGAAAGAGTGTTGTACTTGTAAGACGGGCTTCTTTCAGTTTCCATTCACAAGGCTTTGGTCGACCAGATGTTATAGTAGAAAATACTTGCCCAAGTTACTACACAGTGGTACTGAACCAGGGAACCTGTGGTCGGGAAGCAAGCTTCTTACCACACAGACCCGCCTGATACTCTTCTGACAAGGAGTTCCAGTCAGCATGTACGCATGTATGTGGTTTCCCCTCACGTTCTACAGTCACGATTCAATTGCTCGATCAACTTAATTATCTGTTTATTGAATTAGCGTTTAAGTGATGACAGAATATTTCGCAGCCACGAGTACCCTTATTCTAATTCACAAGTAGCCTCCATCCAACGGGACATTATACAGTTTCTTCTCGCCAATAACGCTTACAAAATATGGAGTGACATATAACTCATGACTGTCTCGCGCCTCCTTCCTTTAAACGGGAAGGAAGAGCTATTTTCATCGTACTTGTGGCTATGGCGAAAGAATGTGTATGGTGGACACGTCTGAAAGGTCTAGAGACAAAGACTTTCCTCTCTGGGCAATCTCTCATCAACTTCTTCAAGTATCACCTGAAGAGGAAGGTGAGAGTAGAAAGGGAAGTCTTGTCTAGTGAATGCTTCAAAAAAAGATGGGTGAATGTAGCAAGGATGGCACGTGTGAACGACGGAGCCATCTTGAGCGTAACCCTATGAACTAGAAAAAAAATCCAAGAAAAAAACATAAAACAAAAAGGCAAAAGAGAGTCACTTACTGTTATAGTTTCATCAATGAGAATATTGACCAAGGTTACCGTGGTCTTTTCCGTAGGCTTTTCCTTCCACGGCTAAACCTAAACTGTCCTCCCCTCTTTTTACACGAGAACATTACTGTGTGATACACGATCCCTATTGATCGACACCACCCCTTTTTTTTCCTTCCTTCCCCCTCCCAAAAAGAATAGCTCTACATTGTATTTGTCCCATCTTCGTTGAGCCCTGTGTGGCTAATAAAAGAAATGTATCTATCTCTAGGCATGCATGCATGCACGTATGTATGTATGTATGTATGTATGTATGTATATATGACAGTTTGACTGACTGTGTGTCTGAGTCTTTCTATCTATCTATCTATCTATCTATCTATCTATCTATCTATCTATCTATCTATCTATATATCTATCTGTTTGTCTGTTTCTCTGTCTATCTATCTATATATCAGACTATCTGCCTTCTTTTCTTTCCTTCCGTCTTCCGTCTTTCTGTTTTCTTTCTTTCCTTTCTTTCCTTTCTTTCTACACATTAATCTGAGCATATGGGATATTCTATGTACGTGTGTGTTTGCGAGATTATGTGTATGTGTGCTTCTATGTGCTTGTGTGTGTGTGTTTGTGTGTGTATGTGTGTGCGTGTGTGTATGTGCATGTGTGTACCTATGTGCTACGAAGGTGGTTATTTATCACTTCATCTTTATGTTCTGTCCGATATTTTCAGCGACTGGACACAATTTATATTAGTTGATTGTTATACTACTACTGCTACTACTACTACTACTACTACTACTACTACTACTACTACTACTACTACTACTACTACTACTACTACTACTACTACTACTGTTTTAAAGACTATTCATCCTTCTAATTTCAAATTCATTAAGCATGTTATTGCCAAAATCCTTTCTTCTCTCTCGAACACTCACACACACACACACCAACACACGCACACACCGACACACACACACACACACACAAACGCACACACACACGCACACATGCACACAACTAAGACTAGTTTTGAGATTTATATTGTACGGATATAATAATCACAATACGTGCAACATCGTATGTATATACGTATATACAGACACATGCACACATTTGTATACAAGTGAAGTCTGAGCAAATATATTTTTGTTTTTGACCAATATTTTTTGTTCATCAATACGTTGCGAAATTTTCCGGTACTGCATGTAATGATTACATTACAACAATAACTCGGATTCTCAAGACATGATTATGTTATAGCATGATTTCCTATCATGGTCACATAATTTGCTGGAAGAGAACAATGCAATATTGCTTTCTTTGTTCTTTTGCATTTCATTCTTATGTCTTTTTCCACTTTTGCGTATCGTTCATTTCACATCCCCCTGATCTGTTTTGATTGGGAAATCCTAGAGGATTTTGCTAGTCTCCGATTCTGCAATTCACTGCGGTTTGTGCTCATACCGCTTCTTGCCTCTCTCTGCCCACCAGTTATCGCACAGTTCTCAATGTAGCACTTTGACTACCTGGTCGTGTGACTACAACTTGTATTGGTTTGGGGCAAGTCTAGGGCATTCGTTCGGGATATCGGCAATGGCTTCGTCCATTCTATTGCAGATGCAACATAGTGCAGCAACACTTGTTCATTTTCAAGGCCGACACTCCAGTTCGTGGCCAAAGATTCATCTTGCGCCACGAAAATAGTGCTCTCAGTCTCTTTTTTTAGGTGGTTTCCATTCATCAGCCAACCCCACATATTTCTTCCGTGGACCAACCGAGAGGTCCACTTTGATAATGTCTTTTCTTTTGGATATCTTCTTTTCTATTTTTTGTGTATATCGATATGACATCAAATATATGCCATTGCTACGTACCTCCTGCGTCTGTTTGTTTCTGTGATTCTGTACTACCATGCGTCTGTTCTTCTATATTTCTTTGTGACTATATATCTGTGTGTTTATCTGTATGTGGGTCTGCATGCTTGTGTGACTGTAAGTCTGCATATTGTGTTTGTGTGTCTGTATTTTCAGGTTCTGTGCTTTTAGGTTTCTGCAACTCTGCGTTATCTTCTACACTTCCGAGTGTCTGTATGTCTGTGTGTTTATGTATCTGTGTATCTGTCTGTCTGTGCGATTGTGAGACTGTATGGTTCTGTGGTAATGTTCTGCTGCTATTATCCTCTTTCCTCAGTGATCCCACTTGATCCTTTGATTTGTATTTTTTCCCTTGTTCGACTTTCGGCGATGAGCTCCTCCTTTCTCTCTTCCTTGATTTAGCTTCCTCAAAATCAGCTCTCTGCTCCTCTTCCTGTGACTGTTTCCTCCCCTGTATCACCCCTTCTTGAGTTTCCATTTCTTTGTTTTCCATTATTTCTGGGTACCTTCTTCTAATGTGACCTCTTTTGCCACATTCGTAGCACTTTGGAGGTCTCCCCTCCGACATTATGTCCAGTTTGTCCTCGTTAGGCAGTTCCAGTGTCTCCGGTATGTCACTGTAAACTTTCAGACTTGCAATAAAAAAGCACCTCCAATCCATACCCCCAATAATTTATTTGTTGGGTTCTGCTTATCATAATTATCCTTACATCTTCTCTTTCTCTTTCAGGAAAAACTGCTGCCATTACCCATTCCAACTCTATTTTCGGTGGGATTCTACCCACTCTAATCCACGTTGGACATCTACCCAACTTATTGAGAAAAAACATCCAATTTCCTTTAGTTAACGTCTTATTGGCGTATTTATTTGCTGCCTCCTCCGATACAAATGTGATCTCTACAGACGCGTATGTCTTGCCTCTTGTAAAAAACGACACATCTTCTTGCAATTCCTTCAAACACTCCTCCACCTCCTCCTTCGTTGCACTCTCTATTCTTTTATTTTTCCTTGAAAAGGATTTATATTCCACGACTCCAATTTCCATTTTCGTCTTTTCCTCCTCTGATCGGGTCAACTTTACGTTTGGCCCCTCCTTCTTTATCATTTCTTTATATTTTCCAATTTTCTAAGCCATGTCTTCATTCCAATGTATTTCATATTGCTTTAGCAGGCCTGGGACGACGGAAGCTCGACTCCCCGTCGCTGCTGCATACGTCTTCATTTTCTCCATCTCAGCAATGCCCGCCAAACAATAGTGGCGTTATGCTAAAAAAAATCGCAGCGAGTAATAATACGTCCGACCAGTAAACTCACAGAGACGTTATACCACTAAGCATTTCGCCCGGCGTACTAACGTTTCTGCCAGCTCACCGCTTTTCTGCAATTTAATATTGGTAAGAACTTTGATGAATATAATGAAGCAGCAGAAGCAGTAGTAGTAAAATAGGCAGTGGGTGGAAGGCGGAGAATTTGTAATAGTAGTAATATGTATATCATCATTTCTTTCCCCCTTCCCTCTCTTTACCCACTCACGCGCACACACACACTCACTCGCCAATACATTCGCACCACATATATTATATATGTATATTAGTAGTCCTCGACTACTACTACTGGTGCTACTACAGCTGCCGTCGACACTGCTGCTGCTACTTTTGCTGCTGCTGCTGTTGCTGCTGCTACTACTACTACTACTACTACTACTACTACTACTACTACTACTACTACTACTACTACTACTATATTTGTGTGTGCATGTATGTGTATTCCAAGATGGAAAGTAAAAGACAGCGACAAACATCAAAGAGGTGAAAAGTAGTAGTAGTAATAGTAGTAGTTGCCGTTGCTGCTGTTGTATTAGTTGAACAAGAAAGGTGAAGAAAAAGAAAAACAAGAAAACACCATAATAATAATAATAATAATAATAATAATAATAATAATAATAATAATAAATACAAAATGAAGAAGAAGAAGAAGAAGAAGAAGAAGAAATATGATAATAGCTATTTCAAATGTTGATAGGAATGGACGAAAGATTAAAATAGTCTATACATTCCATACAGGCACACACATAAAGATCCTTCTTCTTAGTTCCTTAAATTTAATGTATATTAATATAGTTCTTTCAAAGAAATCTACGTTTTATACGTCTATCCTTTCCAGTTGAATGACTACCTATTTATCAGGAGTCTTGACAATCGCTCTTCCCTCGATTAAATATCTTCATTGCATGATTTCCCTCAATTACAATCTTATTGTTTTCACACAATTTGCCTTCCAGTGATATATTATACGAATGGCTGCAAACGCGATGAACGTTTGCTTGCTTTATATATACATATATACATACATGAATACGTGTATGTATGTATGCATGTATGTATGTATGAATGTATGTATGTATGCATGCATGCATGCATGAATGCATGTATGTGTGTCTGGTTGTAACTATTCGTATATAATTCAATATAAGAGCTATTGTCCTTAATTGGACTTTAGGCGCAAATTTACTCCAAAACTTCGTGCACTGTGTTATAACACAACTATTAAATTTCTTCACATTCTAACACTTGCATTCAGTATATTGCTTTTTCTGCACTCAAACACACGCATACACACACGCACACACACACACACACACACACACACACACACACACCCTACACACCCCACGCTCCACACATGTACGTGTGTATGTTAATAACAATAATGATAATACTTATCAAATATTAGTGCATATATATATATATATATATATATATATATATATATATATATATATATATATATATATATATACATATATATTTTCAGATATATTCATAGATATATAAACACATATATACATACATATGTGTGTATGTGAATGTGCCTAAATCATCGTACGGTGGGCGTTCCGATAGTTATCATTCCCTATATATTTGGTGCTAACTCAAATACAAACCAAACCGACTGGATAAATAGCTGAATAAAAGTATAGCGTAAAGGTGTTGATTTATTGTCAAAAATCAATTAAAACAGTGCCCTAGAATTTTCTCAAACTCTTTTCAGCATAACTGGAACTAGTTAAAGCGTCAAAATACGTGATGGCAAACACACACAAAGAAGCAAGGAAACACACACACACACACACACACACACACACACACAAACGCACACACACACACGCGCGCACAAACGCACGCACACACAGACACACAAACGCACACACCACACAGACACACGCACACACACGCAGATACACACACACACGCAGATACACACACACGCAGATACACATTCACGCAGATACACACACACATACACGCAGACACTCACGAACACACGCATTCACACACATATAGACAGACTGACGTTGATAGTGAAAGAAATGCAGAGAAAGGTGAATATATATTTATATATATACATATATGTGGAAAGAGTGAGTGAATGAGAATTTGCATGTGAGAGAGAGAGAGAGAAAATGGGGAGTGAAAGCGTGTTGGCTACTGTTGAGTCACAAGTTCATTTTTCAAGTGATCATTAAATAACTTAACATTGAATCGAACATAATTAGAATAGTCAACCACTTAACGTTCATATTTACTGGTTTCTTAATATATCGACCAAATAACTGTTATACAGAAATATACGCTATATTAAGGGCAATTTATGTTGGCAATATAAGTATGTGTATTTATATATACGCTAATATATATATTGTAATTTATACACTTTTGTGGTTCACAAACTTTGCTAATGAAGCTTTGGAAATAAGTGAATTGAACGGAGAACACAAGTACCTTTGTACGTGCTAATTTTTCAATGTTATAAAACGATAATGAGACCAAAGAAGGGGAACTTTATGAGATGGTTTAATCTATTAGAAAGTGTTGCTAAATTTTCAAAGAGAAAATGCTTGCAGTCGTCTTAAAAACTAGGTTGAATAAAGTGGTTATGGAAAACAGAGGGATCACCACTGAAGAAACGTTTGAGAATATGTGTGCTCATTCAATGCTGTTCTGTGAATAAACAAAAGCAGGAACAAGCACAACAACCATAAAATTTGGGTCTCATACCGGAGTCTCTATTGGTTAAATGTCCTTTAAATGAAAGCGAAATACATTATAAAATAGAGGCATTGGATAATTTAGTCTGGAATTGTATACGAACTAACAAGTGGAATAACTTTGATATTAAGTACACTCCATGAGAGCTGACTTGGGGTTAAAGAGGTTGTAACTAGAAGAAAAAGAACTACCGTGATGATATATATCATTCTTTGCGAAGTCAACGATTGGTAAAACATTGATTATATTAACTGAATGCGCTACATAGTAATCGGAACATTATTTTACCTAAACTTGAAGGTGCCTTCAAGGCACCTATTAGTCAAATCATGTGCATATTTCGTGGGTGGGGTAAATCCATTAATTCGATTCTAGTGCTCAGCTGGTACTTATTCTATCGATCTCGAAATGATGGAAGTTAAAATCCACCTCTGCGGAATTTGAACTGAGAACGTGCAGATTGACAATGTACAGCTAAATATCATATCTGGCGTGCTAACGGTTCTGCTAGCTCGCCACCTTATATTACATGTATATTACTACCTAAAGTGTAGAGTAGGAGCTATGTTCTATCGTTTTATACACTATATATATACTAACAGCAAATATCGTCGCAAAAATCCACTTCTAGATTCAGGTAACTCAGGTAAAGTTTTTCTCTATACATTTTCTTCAGAATTCAGAACAGCACAACAAGCTATGATGTCACATGGGCAAATACGTCTAGGTAAATAATGAAATCTAAGATATAAGAAAACAGGTAATGGTTGTATATGCATATTTCAAGGCTTATTCTCGTTTCCTCAGTACGTCATTTAATCCATCGACTGTTCACGAACACACAACTTAAATAACGAGTGGATTGATTAATTTACATATTAAAGACATTCATGATAACTGACACCAAGCATATAGATTTAATATAAATACTGTGTTTTACTGTGTGTTTACAGTACCATAATTACATGTTTCAGTTTGCATCTATAGATTTTCTATGGAATTCTGAGACAGCACAGCAAGTCACAACGTTTTGTAAATCATAATGGTTAGGAAAATAAATACTGTTACTTTGTCAGCAATCGAACTTTGGCAAAGATAGATGTCAACACAATTACAAGCAAACGAGAAACCTTTTTGAAGTCACGCAGCCTGCAGTTATATCTATAAGGTAAGGTGAATAACGATATATTTTCTTATTGTTTTTATGTTGCTTAGACTCTGCACAAGTCAATAGTATGATCAAATCCATCCTAGATTTGTTAGTTTTGTCGTTTGAACGTTATCTTAATATAATATCTAGTGCCTTCTATCTAGTATTAAAGACATCGTATCGGGATAGAGTAAATTTTCGTTGCTGCTATTTCGAAGAGGTTAAATTGTTGCGTAAAGTATTTTTATTCGGCTGAAGCCTATTATATGTTTATAAACTAGATAGCAAAATGTATATTTATTGAATTGAAGTAGAAAAATTCATGTAATGTCTCTACATCCAGTATATTACACATAGCTAACATAGTAAGAGACGTATACATATATCTTACTTCACTTTGCAGCAGGAGTTATTTCAGAGACAAGAAATTGTTTATAAGTTGATACAACTTTTAAATCATTCATAACACATACACTCTTGTTTTGTCCTTTCTTTCTTTAATGTATCTTATCTTATTATATTCATATTGCTTTTCATAATAAACTATTGTCTATTCATCATTGTTTTTCTTCCCCATTTTTATAGGTAGTGATTTATTAATGCGAAGTGAGATAGAAACAAAATCAGAAAAAAGAAGAATTGACAGAGACAAGGCATCAGAATGAAACAGAGAGAGACACGATAAGAAAACGACTCACTCAGAGAGAGAGAGAGAGAGAGAGGGAGAGAGAGAGAGAGAGAGAGAGAGAGAGAGAGAGAGAGAGAGAGAGAGAGGGTAGAGGTAGAGTGAGTGTGTGAGAGAGAGAGAAAGAGTGAGAGAGAGAGAGAGGAGGCGACATGTTTTGAATACGGAGACCTAATTAAAATCATATTTTCTAACATAATTCATGTCGACACCAAAATAAAAGAGATAGATTCAAAAACATAAAGGAGAAAACTATGAATATATAATGGAGATTGATGGTTAAATATTCAATAAAAAGATCGTGAGAAAACAGATTAGGCTCGACCAAAGATTACTAGTATAAACGTTAATTCTTATCTTGATCTAGCAATTAAAAAAATGCTACCTTACATGAAAAATGAGATTTTTTTCTTGCTGCAGGACACTTAAATCACGAAATAAATTGTTTATATACGCATAGGCACAAATAAACTATCATAAAAAGAAAAATCATATACAGATTCATAAATGTCTATACTTACACACACTGGTAGAAAAGCACACGCGTTCATATATATATTACACATAAACTAACTTCATACAAACACGCATACTTACACACACACACACACACACACACATATGAATTGATGAGTGTGTTTAGTTACAAACTAGTTAAAAGATACTGGTAAATAAAATAGAATATTTATATTTTATAAGAAGCTGAAGATTTTCCGATTGCTAATTTTGAGTTTCACGTTTCCAGTATTAGATTAGACCGAATGAAAAGATGTAGTCTTATAATATACGTTCAGAAATATTTGTAGCCACATCCAAAATATGATTTGTCAACTTTACATCGAGATTTGTATATATATATATATATACACACACACACACACACTCACACACACATAGATATAATATATATATATATATATATATATATATATATATATATATATATATATAATATATCTATATGTGTGTGTGCATATGTATATATATATATATATATATATATATATATATATATATATATATATATATATATATATATATATATTAGATCGCTGACCAAAACATTCATTTTTTTTTCTCCGTGTTTTTCTCCTTGTCTTCTCCGTATTCTGTCTGATGAAGAGCGTAGCTCGAAACGTTAAAGACTTTCTCCATTCCCGAGCGTTAAACTAATACATCCTTTTGTTGTTTACACCACCTGTCCTCGTCTGTTGTTGTGTTTTTTCGCAAATTCTCCCATGTATATATATATATATATATATATACATATATATTGCTGTCTCTGGGGAGAGGCATTCTGTTTTAATGCCTTATTAGTTAAAACACTTACCGGTTCAATTTCCATTCATTGACATATATAATTTTATTCTAAAAAATTCGTTGCTTCTTGCAACCACTTCGATAGTTGTTGACTCTGGCCTTATTGCAGCTGCGTTCTTTTTGTTTGTTTGTGCGCATGTGTGTGAGTCATTATGCATGTGTATACACATATGTATGTTTGTATATATATATATATGTTTGCATGTATGTATGTATGTATGTATGTATGTATTCATGCATGTATGTATGCGTGTGTTCATGCATATATATATATATCTATGCGTGTATGCACGTTTTTATGAGTGTATTCTGCATATTCATGTGCTTGTGTGTTTGTATGTGTGTGTACGTGTGTTTATTTGTGTGTGTACCTCTCTCTCCTCCTGTGTGCGTGTCTGAGTATTCCTTTGTGCATGGGTTTCTGTGACTATATGCGTACGTCTGTGAGGTATGTTTGTTTGTGTCCATATGTGTGTATGTGTCCATATGTGTGTATGTGTGGAGTGTGAATGTGTCTATATGATTATGTGTTTCCGACTCTTTTTGTGTATGTATGTATGTATGAATGTGTGTGTGTGCTTGTCTGTCCGTTTCACCTCTGTATCTATCTGTCTGTCTATCTATCTATCTATCTATCTATCTATCTATCTATCTATCTATCTATCTATCTATCTATCTATCTATCTATCTGTTTACCTACATATTTATTTATCTGCCTAATTACCTACCTACCTACCTACCTAATTACCTACCTACCTACCTACCTACCTACCTACTTACCTACCTACCTAACTACCTACTTACCTACCTACTTACCTACCTACCTACCTACCTACCTTCCTACCTACCTACCTACTTATATATACATTCGCCTACATAACAACCTACTAACAAATCTACCTGTGTATGCATAAACTGTAGGTGTTGGGATATCGCTTCCTTCTATGTGTATCTCCTATTTAGCACCAGAGATGGTCCATTTATGAGGACGTACTCCTGTCTTTGTCTGAGTGTGGGGCCCTTCAGGTGCTTGGATAAAATGCTGATGTCAAGTCGGTACAACGTGCCTTCATGTTGGTCTTTGGCATGTTGGTAAAGTTTAGAGGACTGTTTTTTGTTGACATATTTACTCTCCCCTGAGTGCTCTCTGTATCCTATTCAAGTCGTTATATAATCGAATTTGCCGTGAGGAGGCCCTTTTGCTTTTATCAACTTCATAATGCACTTTGAATGTCCATATATGGATGGAGCAATTAACCGAAACGCCGCGTAAGTAATATAAAATGACTATGATAATAAATAAATTGATTATCCTATGCATGTGTTGTTCATTTATTTCATATATATATATATATATATATATATATATATATATATATATATATATATATGCATCTGATAATGATGTCAAGATTTACGCACAACTGTCATATCTTTTTACTTGTTGTGGAGAGAGAATTGTGTGTATCTTGCCTATGCGTATAAAATTGTAGGATACTTAGATTCTTTACTGTCTTGCGAATTTGGTAGTTGAGACGATAAGAAATACTTAAAAATGGAATAACAAAGAATAAAGTAGAAATCGAGATTTTCACTTAAAGATTTGGTTTTATGTGTTTGTTGCTTTCAAATTTTCCAGTTGCAACTTAACATCAGGTTTTGCATCCATTATTCAATCACTTTTTTTTAGAAACAATTTTGTTCATCGTCTGTAATCATAGTAATAATAGAAGCAATATGTAGTGTGATTTCACAGGGGAAATAAACACAGAAGATCTCATCTCTGGTTACTTTTCTAAAAATTCTGAGAAGTTCAGGAATAAGAGTTGTTGTGTCTCGTCAACACTGTTATGTCCTTCTTTGAACTCACTGTATGTTCCATATATTTGCAATATGGTCTCAGAAGTTTCGTCGCTCGAAGCTGCGACCTCTTCACCGACAAAACATTTTTCCTGTGTCTGAAAATTCTCGAAAATGCCGCGATATATTTCGCTTGGAACGTTTCTTACGTTGTTATTGTTTATGTTAGCATAATTCAATCTCTCCTATATCTTTTATATATGTCTTTCGTATATTCCTTCTTTCTTTTTCCTTCCAATATCTTTCTTTGTTTTTGACCCCATGTTTCGAGGAATAAAATGTGAGACGGAGGACTGAAGTTTTCAAGGAATGCCCCTCTCGATAGGGAAATCTTGATTAGTAGTAGTAATAACAATAGCAGTAGTTGCTATTATTGTAATAGTTGTCAATGTCGTGGCAGCAGCATTAATAGTGGCAATGGTGATAGTTGCAGTGGAAAAGACAGGAGGTGGTAGTAGCAAGAGGAGGAAGGAGAGTAACAGTAGTAGCAGCAGCAGCAGCAGAGGTATTAGTAAACTAGTACACATATGTACTAACGATACTAGTAATTATAATGATACTGACGACAAACAGATGGCAAAAAACAATATTAATAACATTAATGAAACATAAAGGTATTAGCGACAAAGAAGAGAGACGGAATGAAGGAAAGAAAATGGTGTAGGGATAGAAGGGAAATCGAAACGAAGGGTTAAGAGGAATTTGGGTAGGTAGGAGTGTGTGTAAAATATAAATACAATAAAGGACGAATAAATTGCTATAAATATAGATCTGCATCTAAGAAGTTCAGTAAATGTTTGAATTGTTAATATGCTTAATTATTAATGTTAGTGCTAAATGTGTAACCATCAATACATTTCGTGTGTGATTTGGTTGTCTATGCTTCTGTCCGTATAACACACGTGTTTATGTCATGTGGAACAAGTTCCTTTAAAAACTGTAAACATACACTGAAGCTATTTATATTATTCTCACGTTTCTTGTAAGCAATTTCAAATCACTGTGAAGTCTTAATTTCTATATTCCTGTAGGATTTAATGCAGTGAGCTGAAAGAACCGTTACTACGTAGTACGAAATGCTTAGCGGGATTTCTTCTGTCTTTGTACTCTGAGCACCAATTCCACTGAGGTCAAGTTTGCCTTACATCATTGCTGTGTCGATAAAATAAGTACCAGTATGAACCTAGAGTCGATGTCATCGACTTATTCCTCCACCCAACCCCATCCCACCCGAAAGCCCAAGCTCTGTGCCAAAATTTGAAGCCATCATTATTATGTTGTATTGAAACTTACTTTAGATCCCACATTTGCTGGTCGTTTATTTATTGATATTTGTCTACCTCCTCTTCGCAGCATAGATTCTTACACTATACTTAATATTGGTCTTGAGAATACAATCATGCATGTCATAACATTTGGCAATTTGAAATGTTTCTTGCATCAGCGTGTGTAAACAATAATCTCATGTTTTGGTCTGTGAAATAAAACTTCATTGCGTAAAGAATGAATTACTGGAAAATAGAGACTTAAATGAGGTGCTGATTTTTTTTTTCTTTTTTTTTTATTGAAATAACATTATCACAACTTATACCGCTATTTTGAGAAAGTCATACAAATTGCAAGTTCATGTATTCTGGCTTTTAAAATCTTTGACCTTTACCCTGGAATTAATGCGGGGTAAGTAGGGAACATCACAGTAACCGAACCTACGAATTAGGTTAGAGAATCGTGTTAAGCTAATCCACTTCACATATATAGGGGAAATATTGTATAATAATATAAAAATTAATTTATAATTTATACGTTATATAAGGACTATACATTATACGAAGTATTGTAATGAATGTCAGCAAAAGGCATCAACTGATTTATTCACTGGTGTAAGTGTAGGGCGTCATTTTTAAACAATTTAAGCATCAGTTGTCATTTTATAAAGTCATCGTAAATCATTAGAACCCCTGGATACATATAGCGAGTGTGCTTTAAAGCACTGAAAGAAAAACGACTGCTGTCTTAGAGTGTTGTAGAGCGCAGTAAATAGCTCATTCATTTTCCAAGCTTAACTAGAGGCTTCTGTCTCTTGTGAGAAGTATTTATGCCAACTTTATGTACTATTTCTTGGCATTATTCCTCAATTATGATGTCTCAGAAGTCGCATATCTAATGAAAATGAATCTCCATTCTTTGCAGTTTTGCTTCTCGCTACAAACTGTACAACGGGAATGAAGCTATTCTCATATCTTTCGATTTGTCATTCTGTGCAGAACGTCACAAAGAGTAAAAGCTTAGATAAAACTACTCCACAGAATGCTATGTTTCGTTATCTTTAGACATTCCGCTTCACAGCTGGCTTCCACAACCTCCAAGTTATTTAATGGGTCTCAGTCATCGAAACATGTTTACAGTGTACTCATTTCTTTAAAGCAGTGTTTCTCAACCGTTTTTGGCAAAGGAGTAAAAAAAACATCCTCATCGACCACATGACTTATAAATTAATAGCATCTACTACTGAACAATCAAAGATCAATTTCGAACAATTGACTATTTCCCCACATTTACATGCTTTAATTCCCAAATGACAACTGTCCGATATTTGCGGAACCATATATATCGGTGACTTGCGATTATGTGAAATATGCCAAATGTCTTTGTCCAGAGGAAAACTTAGCACATGCAATATTGTTGCAAGTGACCTAACATTTTCGACAGTGAACTTCATGATAACGTCCTATTACACGAGCTCAGTTACCGATGTATGCGCTTTATTTCATTTTCTTCTTTTTCCGTAATTATTGTATTTAAAGATTCCTGATTTTCTACACAAATGCAGTGATTGTGAACAACATTCTGATCAAATCAAAGTAAATTGTGGTATATGCAAGGTTCGGTTGTGATTCATAACTTGCTCGTTGTGATATTTAGCAACACACATTCAAATGACAATAATAGCATCCTTCACACTTAAAAAAAATATCTTTAAACATGGGGAATATAAACCGTTACCATGAAAAACGTCGAGAAAATATTTTTGTTGGGAAATTAGCATTCCGTAGTTTATATTAGAACAAAGTACACCTTATATATACAGGGTGCGGCGAATAAATTGTCGTCTAAATTGCACAGCAGTGAAAATAACACTGAAATCTCATCATAACAGATATAGTTACCAAAGTTACATAAAAAATTCTTGAAATACTAAGTAGTAAATATATTCAGTAAAATCGCCATTGCCTTCAACCACAGTCTCCGGACGCCTTATGAACCTCCTGCAACTCTTCTGGACTGTCACCTTGTTTAACGTAGTGAATGCTGCCATAATACTTGCATTCAGTTCTTCTTTGGTGTTACAAGGAGCGTTGTTGGTCTCTCGCTCAACTACGCCCCACACATAATAATCAAGGGGGTTGCAGTCCGGGGAGTTACGTGGCCAGATGTTATGGGTCATGTGGTCGCAGAAATTTCTGACAGCCATAACTGGATTATCCTACTTGTGTTGCATGGTGCAGAGTCCTGTTGCCTTTGTGTATTATATTAGCACTTAACTGTTAACGACAGAGGTACATTTTTGTTTCAGTCCCAGGCAGTTTGGGATCACTTGCAGAACAGGAAGCAGAAGAATGAGACTAATCATCAAACATTTTTTATGTTAGGAATAATATGTTTTGAGAGAGAAATATCTTTAGTTTTACTACGCAATCTTGTTTCGAAACATTTCATGTGTTTTGTATGAAACAAATGGAATGTTTATTTAAACAAAACAACACAAAACAAAGCCAAACAAAAGAAACATGTTGGCCGTTCACTTGTTTTTGAATTTGTCGAAGAAGTAAATAGTTCTGTTATGATGCTCCTTCTACTGGTGTAATTTTCAAATAAATTTTATGTTATTGGACAGATATTAATGTACAATAAGTTATGTTTAGTGGCTCATATGTTATGCTGTCTCAAGCAAGCAGAACGCAGTTATCCACTCACATATGAGACTCTCACTTCTTTCAGTGCAATAAATCAAGCCGAACTGGACTTGGAAGTTTACAATATATGAATCTAGTAGTATATACTTATTGTCAAAAGTGACGCTAATTTCCAAATGATTCTTAGGTTTGTATTTGAATGAACGATATTTTATGTAGGATTTATTTTGAGTGATAGCATTACTAATAGCATTTGATATTCTCAGTTTGTGCTGTTGATGGTATGTTACACAATAGAGTAAAGGACTGTACAAACGTAGAGAAAAATATCAGATCCACTAACTAACATTTCATGTCTTTAAATGTAATATATTTAATATATATGAATGCAAGCTTGCAATATTTACTTCCCTTAGATATTAGCTCTCCTAAATTGTCTTATCAGTTGTTGACTCACGAACAACGAAATAAGTGCATAAGTTGAATTACTAATTTAATTAATCACTTATGCTACATAAATATATCTTATTCGATGATATTCATAGATGCACCTCCTCGTTGGCGCAGTGTAAATGTTAGTTATACGTGGCTGTCTTAACGTAAATCTGTCTTAATGTAAATCTAGTACAACATTATCTAATGCAAACTTCTATATTTAAGTTTGCATTAGATAATGTTGTACTAGATTTACATTAAGACAGATTTACGTTAAGACAGCCACGTATAACTAACATTTACACTGCGCCAACGAGGAGGTGCATCTATGAATATCATCGAATAAGATATATTTATGTAGCATAAGTGATTAATTAAATTAGTAATTCAACTTATGCACTTATTTCGTTGTTCGTGAGTCAACAACTGATAAGACAATTTAGGAGAGCTAATATCTAAGGGAAGTAAATATTGCAAGCTTGCATTCATATATATTAAATATATTACATTTAAAGACATGAAATGTTAGTTAGTGGATCTGATATTTTTCTCTACGTTTGTACAGTCCTTTACTCTAGTGGTTACTGGGAGATTTGACAGATACCTCTTGATGGACAAGTGACCGCATAAAGACACCTTTTGTTGACGTGGTTAATGAAGATATAAGCATGATTACATCTACAGAACCTATTTTTGAAATCAAATTATATGTACTCATAACGTACATCCAGTATATAGCATATATTCTATTAAGTTAAATAGATCGTAAACGCCGACTATAAATTTTTATAGGACTTCTGAAATTTCATGTCTAGCCTAATATCAATATTGATCAAGGTTTTGCATGATGAAGAGCATTTGTCCTATTTCTAAATCACTTTATTCCTCTTTTGTGCAGACATGATGAAGAGGTCAGCATATCTTGGCTTGTTTCTAGGAGATACTGCGACTAATTCCAAGCGCTTCAGTTCGCTGTTATTATTTTTATTGAACGTAGCATTAAGGTGACATTGATGTCTACTTTGGAATTACCATTTGAAGAATTTAAATTCTAGATTTGCTTACATTATCTTGTGATGGCATTACATTACACTGGTGCGATTACTGCTACCGGAAAGTAAGGAAATGAAAATGCAGACGTCCAAGTAATTCAGTACCGAATTGGTAAAGCATAAGAAAACATTTATGGCTTTATATGTGTATGTGTGTATATATATATATATATATATACGTACACACACACACACACACATATATATATATAGATACATATGCATATATATACATATATATATATATGCATATATATATATACATATATATATATATATATGTATGTGTGTGTGTGTGTGTGTGTGTGTGTGTGTGTGTATGTATGTGTGTGTGTGTGTGTGTAGTGGAATCGCATTACATGATTTTCTGAGTTTCATATAGCCGCATAGAATCGATAATAGTTTCTGATGATTCAAATTTAAGGAATCAAACAGTCACACTTTACTGTTTTAGAAATCCCTCTTGTCTTCTTGTGCGAAAAAATCATTTGATTGAAAATCGTTGAAATATATCTGTAATGTTAATACATAATTTGACAAACTTTTATTTTACTCACTTATACTTCATGCTATGTTAAAATAGATATATGGAGAAGTTTTCCAGGTAATTATTATCGATTATTATGTTATGATTGGAATAATATCTCGTGCAATGCTCCATATCATAAAGTTGCCCTTAGCTTTTGTAAGAAAAAAATAATACTGATAACTGTCATGGTTGAACGTTGTTGTTGCTTAATGGAAGGTCAGCCTTGTTGAACAAATATATATATATTCAATGACACTCCAACTGTGCTAACCCAAACTCTATCAGGTAGGGAACAAAGTGGCCAATACTTAAAAAAATATATGAGCTGTGATTTTAGGATCTTTTCAAGCATCAATAATGATTTAAGTTCTTGAAGAAATGTCGTTTAATCAGCTGAATTAGAGACGCCACGCTAATGTAGATTCGTGTTATTCCTTGTTACCGTATCGATTGTATCAATCAACCTTATCGATTATTGGAACAGAATAATTAATATTTACATAAGATTTCACATCTACTCGGTTTCAGTGACTTCTTGTCACGGTTGTATATTTTGAGAACATTCCTGATGTGAGTAGAAAACAGTCCTTTTAACCATACAAGCGAGAGGGAGAGGAGAATAGACTGGCGACCGGAGGAGATGTAATACTGATACGGATAATTTGAAGTTAACTTCATAGTTATTACAGAATTCCCATCGTTCGTTGCCGATCTGTTCCTTAATAAAAGCCTTTGTCCACTTAAATGACCATCCTGACCACCGGTAACATGGCGAAACTGACAACTCAAAGAATCGGAGCTGATTTTTAAGACTTATCCCTTTCGATCCACTAAGAAATCCACCAATCCCTTGCTCTCGATTGGCAATTTATTTACCGATTTCTCTAAACATGTAAGGTAATCTTCTTCTTGGCGATGTTTATGTTCCGTGCGCAGAGAGTCGCAATGTAACATGAAAAGGTATTTCATTCGCTAATGTAACAACTCCGATAGTACAACGTCAATTGTATATACGTCCGGATTCTCTGAAACTAACAAACAGATTAAATATCCAAATGGTTTTATTTAACAAGATAAACCTTTCCTATTTATATATGTATCGATGCGTATTTGCAGCTATTTTCAAATCGAATATTCACAAACGTCTCATTGATCATATGATAGTTTAAATTCTTACCTCTGAAGAAACCATATGTTGTTTTTCAATGATATGAATAATCATGATGGTGCACGTGCTTAATTCTCTGTTTAGATGACTCATTCTTCTATATTATCTAGCTTCTTTGTTATATTTAAATAAATTGCAGACATGATTTTCACACAACTTACATAATTATAGAGAAAATATATTCAGAACACTTATTTACTCAGAATTCAATCGCTAGTTATGCATACATACATACATACATACATACATACATACATACATACATATATACATACATCCATACGTGCGTACGAACATACATACTTGCATTCATATGTACATACATACATACATACACACATACGTGCATTCATACACACACATACATACATCCATATATTCATTCATAAGGATACGTAGATACATACATATATGCACATACGTGTGGGTGAATGTCTCTCTGTCTATCTATCTATCTATCTATCTATCTATCTATCTATCTATCTATCTATCTATCTATCTATCTATCTATCTATCTATCTATCTATCATCATGGACGGACGGTAGACACATCGGCTCTCATGTAAGTTGCATTTTTCACCTCTTAAAAGACCTATTTTGTTTTAAAATTTTGTATAAGTTGTGTATAACACAAAATACTTCGTGAACATATATTTTTCAAATCGGAAATAGCTCTATTTAGAGCCTTATTTCCAAAAATTCAAACATATCTTCCTCGTTCCTAGCCATATTCTTTAAAACGAATATGGCTACGGTTTTCAACGAGGCCGACTTCCCGCTCCTAATGCCAGAGGCGAAAACACTTAATGCCGTTCCGCATGAACGCAGACAAGTGATGAAGAAGAGCAATGATTCTGAGTCAACTGCTGCTGCCTCAACCACCACCACTACCACCATCACGTGTACAAACTCTGCTGCTACAGCAGTCTTGCCTGCCACCGTCACCAGTGACAACAACAACAACAACGACAAAGACAACAACAACAACAGCAACAACAACGACAACGACACAAATGTCCTTGCTAACACGACCACTGTCCTCACCACTGCTACTACCAGTGACAATAACAACAGCAACAACAACAGGACACCGACCTTCAACACCAACACCACCACTACTTCGACAAACTCTGCCGCCACTACCACCACCTTTGAACCTGGCAGTACCAACACCACTGTCAATACCACCATCAACAACTACAAGACGAACAAGATAAACAACACCACAAACGCCACAAACAACATATCTGCCAGCATCACAAAAATCAAATTTTGCCGATGCAACGAAAGAAAAAAGAACAATATTAACATTCACCCAAAAACAAATCAATGACACAAAATCCCTTCTCACGAAAGAAGGTGACACTGTACAAATACACATACCAAAAGCAATTATTGAAAATACAAACAAGAAGCACATATCATACAGACTTATCAACAAGAAAACGAAGCGACCGGAGAATTTCTCCACCCAAAAAATTGAGATTTGTCTCAAACCGATATGGCCCTTTCAAAGTCATGTTACTTGGGGACGAAAATTTGCCACGGTCCTAGTACGCTTTAAGAGCGAACAGTTAGCGAAGGAATTTTCAACACTCTCTCTCCACACAGATGACTTGGTGATGATACCGAGTTATCTTGGACAGAGAGTGACGAAGGTGACAGTAAAGAATGTCCCTTCACAAGTGGAAACACAGTGGATAGTAGGTTCTATATGCCTCGAAATGGAGGAGGCAAATATATTAGAAATTGCTACTGCAGAGGAGAAAAACTGGGAAGGGGGAAAAAAAGTCGAAGTCCTCCTCCACATCACTGAAGAGGAGTGCCAAAAGATCCCCACACACATCCAACTGGCAAAGGACCACAAGTTATATGTAGTGGTGGAAGGAAGGCGGCCACGTTGTTATGTATGCGGCAGCGAGGCACACCTCAAGGACAGTTGCCCAACCGCCGCCAACCAAAAAAAGCAACAAGGGCAGCCACCAAAACCCGGAAAAAAACCCTACTACCAACACCACCATCAACAATCAAAACAAGAGAAACACAAGCAACACTGGCAACTGAGAAGACAACAGCATCTGCAAAAACAACAAGTGAGGAAGCAGGGGAAAAGAAAGAAAATTCCAAGACTGTTTCCCCCTCCCCCACATCACACACACCTCACACAAATAACAAGCCATCAGCACCAACAAAAACAGCAACACAACCACTCACACAAGCACACACAGACGCTCACAATTTGCCCCTACCCCCTTCCGATTCCTCAGAACCTTCGTCGGAAGATGAAAGTAATGAGGAATGGCAAATAGCCCAGAAAGGAAGGAGGAAGAGGAGCAAGAAAAGAAAAGCAAACACAAACAAAGCAGGGAGATACACAACTCCCGAAAACACTCCAGACACCAACACAAGCACACACAACTACAACACAAGCAACAAAACCTCAAAAGCAAGTACACACACAATGCTTACTGCCATCAACACAAAAAACTCAGAGTTGATGGAATACATCAACACAAAAACAAACATAACAAACGAAGACATAAAAACCAGCAACCACCCATACACAACACCGCCAGAACACATCAAAATACTACACATAACACCAACCCTGCACCACACACTAAAATCTATTTTTCCAAAGGCAGTTGGCAAATGCCAAAAATACCTGGCGAAAAAACTATATAGTGATCTCCTCGAAGAAAACCCGAAGGAGGAGACACAAAAACTCTCAAACGGTAAGTGACTCTCTTTATAAAACTTTAACACTCAAATCAAAATGATGCTCAAGATTGGTTGTGTAAATGCGCGTGGCTTGGGGTCCCCTTGGAAACAAGGGTACCTCCTAAATGACATAAAGTCACATAAACTAGAAATCATAGCCATAAGCGAGACCAGACTCCATGATCCGCGGGCCCTATCGTCCATGTTTGGCCGACAGTTTAACATTTATTTTTCTCCCTGTCTGCCGAGAATGGGCGGTAGTGGCACGGCGGTACTCTTTCGCAAGAGTCTGGATCTCGAAGTAAAGACAGTATTCATAGACCCGGAGGGTAGATTGGTTGTTCTGGATGTCGATGGCAGCGATGGGTGTGCTTTTCGACTCATATCAGTATACGCACCACCTTTAACAGGTAGGCCGGATTTCTTCCGACGTCTAGAAGTATTCCTAGGAACGTCTCGTCCTTTACTTTTAGTGGGGGATTGGAATGCTACCTTGGACACGCATCTAGACTATGTGGGCAGAGATAGGAATAGACGGGGATGCAAATGCCTCAAAGACCTGCTCAGACGCTTTCAACTGTCTGACAGGTACCGACTCGATTACCCGAATGCGCCAATGTGGACATGGACAAACCGCATCGGGTCGTCGAGATCGTATCTAGATAGAATACTGTGTAGGAAAGTAGATAGAGATAGCATAGGGTGTCCACAATTTCACATAGTCAGCTACACGGATCACAAACTTGTGACGTGTACGCTAGACTTAGATAAGACACATAGGCAGGGCCCCGGTTACTGGAAACTAAACGCGTCTTTCCCGTCGAGACAGGTTTTCAGAGACCGGATTAGCACGTTAGTAAAGAGGGCTTTGACAGGAGCCATCATCAATAACAAATGGTGGTTTGCCCTCAAGAGAGCAATAAAAGCAGAAGCGGTTAGGTATAGCAAAGCACTAGCCATAGACAGAAACAGAGTAGAGGGTGAACTAGTTAAGAAGCTAGAAGAGGCAATTAGAAGTGGCATCGCATCCGACGTTTTGGCGGCGAGGTTGGCCCTTGACCAACACTTCAACGCCAAACACGAAGGGTGCGTTGTCAGGGCTAGGATGCGTGCTCTAAGAAACGAAGGTGTTGGAGCCGCACAAGAGGCCCGGGTGGCGGAGGCGCAACAGGGCAACAAAGCCACCATTCGGTCTCTGGTGGACGAACAGGGGCGCGAACTGCTCGAGCCAAGCAAAATGTGTGAGGCCTTTCAGCGGCACTTTGCTCGACTGTTTGGGACGAATGGCGAGCGAGAACGCAGGGTGGACTTCAGTGCCTACCTGCACAGCCTGCCACGACTCTCGGCAAGAGAGGCGGAGTGCTGCGAAGGTGCCATCACGGCGGCGGAAGTGAGGGACGCGATGGCGGGATGCTCGAGGGACAAATCTCCGGGTTTGGATGGTCTGCCCTACGAGCTTTACAACTGTAAGCCAGACTTGTTTGGAGACGTCTTGGTGGCGGTGTACTGCAACTGGCAGCAAAACGGGAGCATTCCCGGTTTTGTGAGTCGAGGAGCCGTAACGCTGCTGAAGAAAGATCCAAACAAGGGGGACGTCATAGATAACGTTAGGCCCATCACTCTGCTCAATGCAGACTTGAAAATTTTGGCCAAGGTGTTAGCCAAGCGGTTGGCGCTTGCCATCGAGAAACTGATCGGTAAGGCGCAAACGTGCGCGGTGCCGGACAGGAGCATCCATGACAACCTCCATCTGATGCGCTACATCATAGAGAGGGTAGTTAAGGAACCTGGCATGGGTGGGGCCCTGATCAATTTAGATCAATCGAAAGCTTTCGATAGGGTAGACCATCAATACTTGGAGGCTGTCCTCATAGCAGCCGGCTTCGGTCCCATTTTCCGCGGCTGGATGGCTGCCTTGTACAGAGGCATCCGTTCGGTAGTTCGCGTCAATGGGCATCTATCAAGACCCTTCGACATTGCACGTTCGGTCCGTCAGGGATGCCCCCTCTCGTCGCTTCTGTACGTGTTGACTCTCGAGCCACTACTGCGGAAGCTGGCGACGCTGAGGGGCATCCCGCGAGAGTTGGGATGCGGGACGAGCGTGTCGGCATACGCGGACGACGTCACCGTCATAGTGTCTAGCCAAAAGCACATCGAGCTTGTCGGCGAGACACTGAGAGACTACGAAGCGGTAACGGGAGCGAAAATCAACCGGGATAAGTCAGTGGGCTTGCGGCTCGGCACCTGGAGAAGCAACCCCATGCCGTCAAGTAGCGCCTCCGTTGTGGGACGTTGGACTGACGGTCCGGTTGAGATGCTCGGGGTCTGGTTTGGTCCAGACCTCCAAACGGAGAAGAACTGGGACGAGATAACGAGAAGGGTGGCCACTCTAGCCCGGCAATGGGCCGAGAGGAAGCTTTCCCTGAAAGGTCGGGCGGAGGTGGCGAACACGTACATCGCGTCCGTCATCTACTACCGCCTGACCGTCGTTCCTTGTCCCGACCCTACCATCACCAAACTGGAGCGCATCCTCTTCCGCTTCTTGTGGAAAGGAAGCGTTCCGATGGTTAGGCGATCCGTTTGCTGCCAACACCCGTTAAAAGGAGGACTGGGCATGCCGTGGTTGATGATGCGCAGACACGCGCTGAGACTGCGACATCTCCGGCTCTACGTAGACAGCGGTGAACAGGTGTGGTCACCGTTTGTGCGGCGCGCTTTCCCGCAGCTCGTCTCCATGACCGAACTGCAGTCATGGATCAAGAAGAGGCCGAGGAAGGGCGAATGGCACCGCGAGTGTCGAGCTGCTCTTCGGCAACTCCAACAACCCGGGTCAACCTTGAGCGACTGCATCACAACTAACGCATTCTATAGTGGATTAGTGGAGGGAAGGTACGACGACGATCTCGGGGCGAACCTGGGCGTCGAAGAGGAATACCTGACCCGCCTGTTCAAGACGACCTTCGGGCCGGGACCTATGGACAACTTCCAGAGATCCCTGGCCTGGCAGTGCTATCGAGAAGCACTACCCGTTCGGGATAAGCTCTACAGGCATGGCTCGAGAAACACGGGGCCGACCTGTCCGAGATGCCGGCAGAGCGACGAAACCGTTCTGCACGCACTCGTACAGTGTCCCACCATTTCCGAGCTGTGGGCTTACGTCGAACAACTGCTATCGCGTGTGGGACGAGTCGGTCTATCAGCCGAGTCTATCGTGAATATTGTCGCGCCTCCTTCCTTTAAACGGGAAGGAAGAGCTATTTTCATCGTACTTGTGGCTATGGCGAAAGAATGTGTATGGTGGACGCGTCTGAAAGGTCTAGAGACAAAGACTTTCGTCTCTGGGCAATCTCTCATCAACTTCTTCAAGTATCACCTGAAGAGGAAGTTGAGAGTAGAAAGGGAAGTCTTGTCTAGTGAATGCTTCAAAAAAAGATGGGTGAATGTAGCAAGGATGGCACGTGTGAACGATGGAGCCATCTTGAGCATAACCCTATGAACAAGAAAAAAAAAATAAAACAAAAAGGCAAAAGAGAGTCACTTACTGTTATAGTTTCTTCAATGAGAATATTGACCAAGGTTACCGTGGTCTTTTCCGTGGGCTTTTCCTTCCACGGTTAAACCTAAACTGTCCTCCCCTCTTTTTACACGAGAACATTACTGTGTGATACACGATCCCTATTGATCGGCCTTTCCTTTTCTTTTTTTTTCGATCCATTTTGATCGAACTGCCCCTTTTTCCCTTCCTACGATCCCTTTTGATCGACACCACCAATTTTTTTTTTTTTTTTTCATTCCTTCCCCCTCCCAAAAAGAAAAGCTCTACATTGTATTTGTCCCATCTTCGTTGAGCCCTGTGTGGCTAATAAAAGAAATGTATCTATCTATCTATCTATTTCTCTATCTATCTATCTTTCTATCTATCTATCTACTTATATTTCCTATTCATCTTCGCAAATAGTGAATATGTCAACATAATTGATAGACGGAATATTCTGAAAATGGACTATCAGAATCAAGTGTAGACATACTATCAAACCATCTATAAATATATTACTATATGAAGTAATGAAGAATACAAAAAAAAATATATATAAAGCTATAAAAACATGTGTCTGCATACGTTTGTGCATGTAT
>NC_142936.1:64528186-64550686 GCF_046866305.1 Octopus bimaculoides | reverse complement strand
AAGGAAATATAATAAATACGTATTTACTTGAAAGTATTTCACATTTTTAACATATTAAGTTATAAAAAAGAAGCATATGCACATACAAGTACATACACACATAGGCATATCGTATATATACACGTACATACATAAGTTTACGTATATACAGACGCACACTTACATAACTTTATAAACTATATAACTATACACACACACATACATAACTATATAAACATTTCCTCATACTCCTTTCTGTTGAGGAGCGTAGGCTCGAAACGTAAAAGACTTTTTCACCTTTCCGAGCGTTAAGCTAATACACGTGCTTGTTGTTCATTCACCTCTCTTCGTCTTTTGTTTTCCTGTAAATGATATACTTACACACACACACACACACACATACACACACACACACACAGACACACACAGACACACACACACACATACACACACATATATATATATCGGGTCATTAAGAATAAAATGCCCGATGTGAACTGAAATTTTATTTTACTTTATCTGAACAAAAGCAATGCGGTTTATTAAAATATTCAACTAAATTATCAATACAATTTGCCATTTTATCGGTAGCTTATTTATGCCGGCAGCGAGGAATACCTGAGAGCAAGAGGTGATGAAATCACGAGAAGCTGAATTTGCATCTTCTTCATATTTGAAATTTCTTTCTTGCAAAAGTTGTCTATTGCCTGGTAAACGTGATAGTCAGTTTGTGCAAGGTCTATTCATTATGGTGGATGACAGAGTACTTCCAAGTTCAGTTCCTGTAATTTGAGTAGCGTTGTTTGTGCAACATGCGCAACAAGCATTGTCTTGCAAGAGAATTGCCCCGTCTCTAATGACCAATCTCGGTTGTTTAATTGCAAGTTCACTCATCATTCATTTCATTCAATTAGTTGATACATACATCCGCTGTAATTGACTTACCAGGTCTCATGAAACTGTAGTGGATGATACCATTAGCTTTGTTTGGTGAATATTCTTTTTAGGATTGTGTTTTGGCAACTCGTCTCTATCCAACCAGCTTGCTATTGTTGAAAAGAAACCATTTTTCATCATACGTAACAATACGATGCAAAAATGGTTCGCTTTTATACCGTGACAGCAAAGACTAGCATGTTTCAAGACGACGTACCATTTGATGATCATTCCGTTCGTGTGGTACCCACTTATCCAGCTTCTTTACTATTCTAATTTGTTTCAGATGGTTCAATACAGCTGAAATCGAAACATCAACCCTTGCTGCTAAATCCCGCGTAGTTTGAGATGTATCTGCTTCCACTACACTTTCCACTACACTTTCTATTGGTCTCAGGACTAACAGGACGCTGATATTCAAGAGTTAAGTCACTAGACCGGAACTTCTCAAACTATTGACTTACAAGGCGCCAATTCGCCATATCTTCAACAAACACATCATCGATGTTTCGAGCAGTCTGGGATGCATTGGTTCCACGACGGAACTCATATTCATCAACAACACGAATACTTGATCTAACCATAGGTTCACAAAAAATCATTTACAAGAGAAAACCCACAATATAACAAGACACCATGTTGTAAAACAAAGACTTGTCAGGATAAAACAGAGTTAACGATTGTCAATCTTGTTGCATAAGAAAATTGGTAATTTCATTCTTAATGACCTGATATATATATATATATATATATATATGTGTGTGTGTGTGTGTGTGTGTGTGTGTGTGTGTGTGTGTGTGTGTGTGTGTTGTGTGTGTGTGTGTGTGTGTGTTTGGGGGTGTGTGTAGCTATGTATCTTTTTATTTATCTAGATACATATATATATATGTTTGTACCTCTGTGTTTGTGTGTGTCTGTGTATTTTTCTGTGTGTGTGTGTGTGTATGTGTGTGTGTGTGTGTGTGTGTGTGTGTGTGCGCGCTACTGCTCAGAACTCTATATCTAATGCTAATGTCACACATATAGACTAATTTAGCAGTTAGAATCTCTAGTCAAATATCGTAGTGAAGAGCTAATTTGGTTTGTAAAGTGTGCTTATGCTTCATAAAAAAGATAGTAACACATAATCCTACCGTTATACACCATATATGATACTATCAGTAATATCCTATTGTAGCCGTTTCACGTCACGCCACGCCACATGTTTGCCATACATACATATATATATATATATATATACATTGTAGCACTACTTCATATACTCCTGACATAATTTCACCTGTAGATTCATTATAAGTTAGTTGATTTTTTCCTTCATTCCTTATTTCAATCTTTTTCCTTCGTGTTTTCTTTTTAATTTTTTGATAGTTTCCCATATTCTATCCTCTATCATTCTCTCGTTCTTCTCCTGTCTCTCTCTCTCTCTCTCTCTCTCTCTCTCTCTCTCTCTCTCTCTCTTTCTCTCTCTTTCTCTCGCTCGTTAAACTCTTCTTCTCGTTATTTAATCAAGAGTCAACAAGATTTGGACGTAGTCCAAACAATCGATAAAATTCTCTATTATTCAGTTCACGCGAAAATTGAACTCCTATGTTTTGAGGGTTGAGTTATGAACTACAAGCTACGAATTACGTGTCTTGGCCACGTTTATACTTCATTAATTCATAATGAATGTAATTGCAAAGACGAATCAGTATTCCGAACACGCCATAAGAGTTTTGGATTTAGTAATATCTTGATTGAAACAGACAGTGACAGATAAATACATAATTGTCGTATCTTTGATTTTGACCTATATAAGCTAGCGATTTCCGCCCGTAACTGTACACATCTGAATTGCTATGTATCTCAATGTACATGAACGGAAATGTGTGCATGATATATGAACGTACATGGAAATAGTTGCAGATAATTTCCCCAACCGCTAATTTTCGGTTCATCCTTAGCCATGAAATTAATAATTACTTGTATTTAGAAATTCCAAGTGTTCCACCAATTTGCGATTCTGAATTACCAATTGTGTAGAGATACACTCATAGTGGAAGATAATTAGAAAAATCTCAAACGTATTAAATGCAAGTGGCATTTGACCAAGGAGGACACGAATGATTATGTATGCTGTGTGATTATTGAATGTTTGAAAGGAGAAAATCAATAGATTTATCTCTGAGCTGGGAGTTCAAGTATTATAGAGGATTTGAGAAAGAAATAATATTTAGAATTAGGAAGCTAATCAGAAAGCGTTCAGTCTGCTAATGGTGAGAAGAATCATCCTTAGATACTGGATTAGTATATCGAAAGCCATGTGATTACCTTGATTTTGAACCTTACTTCGAAAATTATGCCGAAAATTGTACTCAAGGCTATTGTTTTTGCTGTTGCTGCGACTACTACTACTACTACTACTACTACTACTACTACTACTACTACTACTACTACTACTACTACTGCTGCTGCTGCTGCTGCTACTACCAGAAATATAATTTCAATGCGCTGCATTTTCTCTTCTTTGCTGTTTACATAATGTATTAAAGGTTATATAACTTGAAAAGTTTAACACGTTGATAGGTAGTTTTAGTAGTGTGTAAGTACTGTTTGAGATTCGGCTGAAACATTTCAAGAGGATGAATCATATGAAGTGACTTTTCTACACCCGTTTCTCGTATGCTTGTACTGCATCTCCACACGTAATCTGCGTAATAGTTTTTAATCGATTACCATGTTGGATCTCACTAGCTGGACGTTGTGTAACTTTGGCAGATTTTGATCTGTTGTAAGCATTTAAATTAGGTCTTCAGTTTGGCGACAACTTCCTTTCCTACTTTCACTCATTTGGTTTGCCTTAAAAATAGATATCGAGTGCTTCCAATCACTACTGATTGAACAATAAGAACTGAGCCTGTAAAAAATGTCATAATTTTCACGAAATCACATTTTATTAGTAACAATGGAAATAACGAAACCCCTCAGCAGTGTGACACTCAACTCAGCAGGCTGCATAGAGCCAACCGTCTATCCTATTATGCTCTCTACCGGAATGTGGTCCGGGTTTTCTGTATATGTAGCACCATGCTGTCCTATATACGTAAATAGTACTCTACTATATATGTTTAGATTGAACAGATATACATGGAGCCTGAAGAATGTTTTGGTTCTTACAAAAACAGCCAGGAGTTGCGTTGAGAAGAACCTTTATGGTTTTTCTAAAACTAACTTTTCAAGTACCGTTGAATGTCTTACTTGCATGTCTTTCACATTTAGGACAGGGAGTTGCGTCTTTTTTACGCTACTGGAGGTCACAAGATTAGCACGACTTTATTTGAAGATTTTTAGAGGTCTCAGATTATAGAATTGGTGCAGATATGGTGCTGTGTGTTTAGCTTGCGTGAGGTGACACAAGGATCCAGACGGTGAGTGAAGAATAAAAAGTGGTATCAGTAGTGTAGCTGTGAGCGTTGTTGTAAGTTTGGCTAAAAATGCCGTTGATAGATAGAAGGTAGAGAGTGGTAACAACAATCAGCATTTGATTGGAATAAATTAATAAGTTTCGCATTAAGCAAACTTTAATGCATTAATATTTTCAGATTAGTTTACGTCAGAATTAAATATGTGTCCTTCGCATTTTAAAATTTTGTAGGTTATGATTTGAGAGAGATTTAGGATTTTTCTTTTTTTTAGTGGGTGCATTGGTCACAAAATATCTGCAGGTTGTGTTTTGAGATTGAGTGAAATAGAAGACGCAATAATCAGCATTTGAATATCATAAATTCCTGCTGTCAACAAGAAACGTTTAGTTTAATTGGAATGGAAATACATCGTTGTGATAGTGTGCGAAATATTAGAGACAGGGACAGTGTATGGGAATTACCATTCCATTCAGTTGTGCATTAAGTCAGTAATGGAAGTTAAACAAGTGGAACGCTAGAACGGAAACCGGACTGCGGCCGTGGAATACTGCGAAAACTTTTTCAACAATATATTCTAGATCTCACTCATGAATATGAATATAATAATTTCAATTGTAAGTTAGAAAATAACTAAAATACAACAAAAAAACAACAACAAAAATAAACTGAAACAGAATTATGAATATTTTATTCGTTGTCTTTAAATTAAATTTGGTCAGTCAAACCTCACCGTATATTATCATTAAAATACAATTTAATACACATTTACTCCACCTCAGACATCAGGAATTGGAATCAAGATAACATAAATACAGATATACCGTGAACATCTCCTCCGTCCATCGAACGATGACTGTAGACAAAATACCACCAACACGACCACAACCATCTCGACTCCGACGACGATGACCACCAAAACTATCACATTCACCACAACCACCACCGACAACAACAACAACAGCACTACTACCGCCGCCGCCACCACTACCACCATCACCACCACCACCACAACCACCACCACCACCACTACCAAAACCACCACCATCACCAACACCAAGTACAAGAACATGAAGAACAACAACAGCAACTATAACAACATCAACAAAAACAACAATAACAACAACGTCAACAACAATGAGCGCAAAAAAAATAAGAAATTATGTCATCAGTCTTTAGAAATGCCTAGAGAACGAATTTCAAGCAAATGACAGGTGATTGTGTGATGTCTAGGCAATAACAAAAGCCTTGATTTTGTCTGTATTAGATAAGAGGACCTAAATTTAATTCTATTGTCTTCCATTATTCAGACTTTGTTTTTCATCTTGGAATTGTCTGAAATATTACTGCATTTGTAATGAAAACATTTCTCCGGTTGGTTTTTATATACTTCTCTCAACTTCTTTCAATGTCTATCACTGTTTCTACGTATGTTTCTAAAATATCGCTGTCTTTCTTCTCTACTAACCACATTCTCTCTATATATAAATACATATGCGCACTTGCGCTGTACGTGTGCATGTATGTGTGTGCGTATATGTGTGTGTCTGTGTGTGCCTCACGCCTCTCTCGGCAAGTGTCTGTGCGTATATCTTCATTTGCAATTATAGGTCTAAACATTTTTCCGAGCGTCGTGCTCTATGATGCTTAATAAAATCATTCATGTACGTATATAAAAACCTACATGTGTGCACGTACAAACAAATACACACAAAACACACACACATATGAGGACGCAACATTAAACTCCCTCATTCACCAAATACCGCATGACAAAAGAGGTATTCAAATACAAGGGGCATTTTTCCTTGTTTCTGCCTGTCTCTGTCCCTCTTCTTTACTCTTGTGAGTTCGAGGTCGTTGTGAATTCTTGGCAGAGAAGAAGGTGGAGGAGGAGGAGGAGGAGGAGGAGGAGAAGAAGAAGAAGAAGAAGAAGAAGAAGAAGAAGAAGAAGAAGAAGAAGAAGAAGAAGAAGAAGGGGAGCAGGAGAAGAAAAAAGAAGAATGCGGGAGTGCCATGATAGTAGTAGGATGTTAAATGGTCGAGTGCCCTGAAAGTGACTTGTTGTGGATGGCAGTCGTGATTTAACTCTTGAGACATCTCTTTTGAATGTTTTGTTTATAAAATTTGCGTAGGTGTTATTCTAAACAGCAGTAGTAGTAAAGTAAGGAAGGAGGCGGCAGAGAGGACGAAGAAGAAGAAAGAGTGAGGTGGTTCGTTGTTGATTATAGCAGTGATTGGGACTGTTTTTTAATGTATTCTTGGGTATCTCTTGAATGTATCATTTTTAATATTTGCGTGTGCTATTCTAAGGCCGTGGTGGATATGTCATTTTTTGTAGATGCGTTCGAAAGGGGTCTGTATTTTGTAATAAAGAGAGTATCTTTACTAACTTGTTGGCTACAGGTTGTAGCATCCCTGAATTGGTAGAGGGGCAAAATTCTGAAGCTTGGATTTTTGCTATTGGCGCAAATGTCGATGTGTTGGCTGAATGCTATTTTTCTGTTTTGGGGAATTTTGATCTGGGATCTGTGCAGAGCCATCCTTTGACGTAAACTGTTTTTTGTTTGGCGTATGTGTTGCTCTTGACACTCAGAGCAGGTTAGTGCGTATATCAGGTTCTCCGAAGTACATGTGAAGCTGTTTTTCCCTGGGAAATGTTGTTCCTGTTTGAAGGAGAACTCTGATCCCTCAATTAAATTGACGCATATCCCACAGTTGTGTTGTTGACGAGCGTATTCGGGTTTGTGTAGCAGACTTTTCATAGATTTGGGTTGTCTCTCGCTTTTTATGAAGGTGTTTGTTTGGAGGATTAGGTTCATTCTGTGGTCCTTTTTTAGCATTGAAAAGTAGCTTCACATGTGCTTTGGAGAACTTGATATACGCATTAACTGCTCTGGGTGTCAAGAATATTAATAAGGCACCGAACATGCTATACAAATGCGTAGTGGCATTTCGATTATCTTTTCGTTCTGCTTTCAAATGGCGTAGAAGTTTCCTTTGGCTTTTAGCGTTTAGGGTTCCAGGAAATACCTACCACTTGTACACTGGGTATGATGTGATCTACTAACCCCCTTGTGCCAAGAATAGACGGGATTATTTCAACACTAGCAATAGTGGTGCATTATATAGTCTCAACCAATTTTCGTTCTGTGTCCGTCAGTATAAATAAACACAAAATAATTCGTGTTTCTATATATATGTTCTATATATGTTTAACGTATAATGAGTACACTATATATAATTGTATATACGCATTTACATATATTTATGTATGTTTGTGTGTGTATGTGTGTGTGTGTGTGTGTGTGTGTGTGTGTGTGTGTATGTGTGTGTGTGTGTACATATGTGAGTTAGTGACTGCTTGTGTGCAGTGTGCCTGTGTAATAAATTAAGTAAAATGTCTATATTACAAAACGGGGCAAATCGAAACATTTCCCGGAAAGAGGAGGTTACAGTTCAAAATCTCTCTCTATCGTTCCCACGCCCTTTCTTTATATAGAAATACACACACAGCCACCTCACAACCACACCTTATACACACATATATGTAATATATCATAAAAGATATTTAATATATAGATATAATTATGCATAAAAATACATACGCATACATAAATGTAATTATTCAAAATTCAAAGTAGATACAGAAACGAGTTTATATTCATGTATACATACATATATTTATGTATACATACATACATACATACATACATATACATATATAGATATGTCTGTATGAGAGCGTGCCCGTGTGCGTCGCTGTGTATGTGTGTGTTTTGGTGTGTATGTGTGTGGTGCTTGATTGGAACGACTTGTTTCTATGTCTACATGAATTTCGAATAATTTAATCAATTAACATCCAGTAATCTCGTTGAAACACCCAAAATAACACTTCTTTCACAAAACAAACTGATAGAATTTTCAACTAACTGTTAGTTTGAAGATTATTTGTTCTATTTGAAACGTTCTCTTTATTTAAATCATTAACTCTCATTAAATACAATACTTTTAAGAATCAAAGAAAACCATACTGATAATCAGCACTAACATACCTTTCATACTCACCCGCACACACACAGGCACATACGATTGTCTAGGGAGGTCAAGTATATATATATATATATATATATATATATATATATATATATATATATATATATATATATATATATATATATGTATATGTATATATATATGTATATATATATATATATATATATATATATATATATATATATATATATATATATATATATATATATATATATATATATATATATATATATATATATATATATATATATATATATATATGTATATGTATATATATATGTATATATATATATATATATATATATATATATATATATATATATATATATATATATATATGTATATATATATATATATATATGTATGTATATATATATATATGTATATATATATATTTATATGTATATATATATATATATATATATATATATATATATATATATATATATATATATATATATATATATGTATATACAGAGAGAGAGAGAGAGAATGTGAGAGTGAGAGCGACCAAGGGAGAGAGCAAGATACGGAGATTCTTGGATATATATGCATAAAGATAGATTGTTAAGTAAACAGATATAGATGACAAGTCAGTTAGATGAACATCAATTATCTCTCCCTGAAAACCGATTATTTCTTTGTATATAACTTCTATGAGTAACCCAAAATGTTGCAGCGTAGAAGGTCTTGGTATACTCTGAAATTTTTATTAATTGTATCAGTGACAATCAGAACGTGACTATACTAATCGTTGTTGTAATTCGTCATTGGAGAATAACGCCTTTGAGACGAATGTGTATTCATAGAATATTTCATTCATTAGACTAAGGGCACTTTGAAACGTCGGCGTTTCGACATCATCGTGACCTTTCTGTCAAAGCCAAGAGATGATGACTCATCGGACAATAAGTCGGTAGATATGAATAATTATCCCCATTGAGATCAGCACTGTTTTGTTCATACAGGAATATGGATAAAGTGATAAAAAAATTTAAATATTTGTAATGATTTTGAGCTCTGTGAGTTGGTCATTTTGATGTCAACTTATCACAGGATGAGCAACACTAGTCCACGTCAAGTATAATATGTACCAAGTACAATAATTAACACCTCAGATGTACTGTTTTATATATTTAGTATTTATATATATTTTTTCTATTTGGCGTAAATGCCTTTGAAAATTCTTTGCTGTCTTGATGAATTCTCCAAAAAATAACATCAAAGACATATTATTTAGCACGGTAGATGTGTCCAGGACAATTTACCTTGCGTTGTTCATTAAAAATAGTGATAGAAGCTCTTAAAACACCTGTCTGGTCATGTGAATGACTCGAAATATTTTGAGTCATTATGTAAATAATGGTGTATGTATCCCACCCAAGATTGTCGAGTTCCTACTTATCCTGATTGCGGCCCAATATGAAGAATATTTTCCACACTTAGTTTGAAAACTACACGTATTATATTTGACTGCAGATTCTATGACGCTCCAGTCTATATAAACTATGTAAAGAAATCGTTCTGACACATCGGGAAGAAGGTCTAATGGAACGGGTATTCACTGATTCACCACACTGAAATTTGTGCTATGCTTGTAACAAACTGTCGGGCGGTTTCATCCTGATTGGTGATCATGCAAGGGAGATAACTTCAATGCAATCGACCAGCCTTTATTGGTTAGATCAGTTCCTATACACATTGCCCCTACTACCTGGATGACATACGTTCATCGAAGATTATCATCCTAGTATATTACATATGTAAGAAAGTACACCCCAGAACAGTCTATAGGTTAATTCGATATGGCTTGTTGCTTGGTAGAGAAATAAGTGGAGTTATCGTAGAGTATCATGAAGGTATTAAGTCTTGGTTGTTTTCTCTATCTCAAGAGTATCCTAAATATATTTTAATGTACATATGTTTCTATAATTAAGTATGTTTAGTTCGCGTGGGTATCTGTATAATTGTCTACTTCATTTAATGACTTACCTGTATACGTATTTTGTACAAGGTTTTCGGGCTAAATTTAACCATTTTTGTAATCCTTTTTTTTTTCTTTCAGAAAGAGCTTCAACGTACTGGTGAGCATAAGAATTAAAGTTGTACTTGAGAAAACGTTAGCTGACGTGGAGAAATATAACGATATTCCATCTGAATATTGGAAAAGATTTAGATGTCATAACATGTGAAAACGTCGACATCATGTCTGTGGCTCAATAATCTGTGAACATTCTAAAGGCTGTAAGATGTGGCATGGAGAGATGCATCGGAGACTCCGAAGCCATGGCCATCAGGAAATGATACAGCAAGCGATCTGATTGTGTCTGCACGCTCGAATTCTTCTCCACATTTTTGAACAGGGATTTAGATTCAATTCAGGTGGCTATCCGGAGCTGCTGGACGCTAGTCAATCTCTGTCTGGAAAGGGTTTCTTCCAAACAGTGGCCTTCCATTTGTCTTGTTAGGGTATTGTGGTTTTTCCTTTTATGCAAACTGTTAAATTTAGCTCGAACACTCTATATTCCGAAACTTTTCTTTAGACCTCCTCATTTATGGCTACCCTTTGCATCTCTTTCCTCGTTTCCGTACCTTAATTTCAGCTCTTTTCCCCACTACAGTTGACCGACCACTTGGCAATAGTTAAATTTTGACTCTAGCTTACTTTGCATTTTCATTCTTATACATTCCTCCTTCAATCACCCATATTGTATTCCACCGCCACTTATATCCGTTCTTACTGGCAAATTCTCTCACTGCTCACACCACATGCATGTCACTTCTCTACATCATCCTATTTATCATTTACTAGCTCGCGGCCACACAGTTTACAACAGTCCTCGCAGCAGCTGACATTATCGAACTATTCAACGATCTTTGCTCTAAAATATATTTAGTCTTGCTTGCAAACTAATTTATTAAATATTAAAATACTGGTACACTTGTTCACAAATGCATGATCAAAATTCCTGAAGATATTTCAGTTCGTAAGTTAATTTCGTTCCAGGTTCGCATGCCTTCCAGTAACTATATATTTATTAATTTTCTATATTAACGAGAGATAAATATTGATTACATACGAATGAATTTTTAGTTAGAAAATGTTGGTTTCATGGTAATAGAATTATATTTATCTGGAATATCATACCTCAACTCTTTTTAGCAACATATTAGAATAATTATGTCCACTATACTTTTCGATCATATTGAACTGTGGTTAGTATGGCCTGACTTAATCATGGATATATACACGGCACCAGGCATAGATATATACACAATACCAAACGTAGCTATATACACGGTATCAGACATGGTTGTATACACGGTGCCAGACTGGATTCTAAAGCAACGGTAGTGTGCAACGCATTAAGAAGCAAAGAATAAGGCGGTGGGCTGGCAGTATCGTTAGCAAGCCGGGCGAAATGCTTAGCGGTATTTCGTCTGCCGTTACGTTCTGAGTTCAAATTCCGCCGAGGTCGACTTTGCCTTTCATCCTTTCGGGGTCGATAAATTAAGTACCAGTTACGCACTGGGTCGATGCAATCGACTTAATCCATTCGTCTGTTCTTGTTTGTTCCCTCTATGTTTAGCCCCTTGTGGGCAATAACGAAATAGGTATTTCCTCTGACTTTATGTTAGTAAAGAAATAGGCATTTCGTCTGCCGTTACGTTCTGAGTTCAAATTCCGCCGAGGTCGACCTTGCCTTTCATCCTTTCGGGGTCGATAAATTAAGTACCAGTTACGCACTGGGGTCGATGTAATCGACTTTATCCCTTTGTCTGTCCTTGTTTGTCCCCTCTATGTTTAGCCCCTTGTGGGCAATAAAGAAATAAGAAGCAAAGAATACGCAGGTAGTTCACATCAAGATATATAGTAAAATGGTTAAGTGACTCACGCATCTCAGAATAATTCACGCACTGAGAATTAAAGAGCAACCACGAATTATTCAGATTACAGATACATCACTAGTTCCACTAGTTAAAGTCAAATTATACTTGTATTACAAGAGTAGAACTCAAGTAATCTGAGAAATGTGTTGTTGCAGCGGCATGTAGCTTACTGCAAGTGATATTTCTTACGTCTGACAGCAGTGAAGCACGTATCCTCCCATGCAAATTCATATCAATGTCCACTGATATATACATCATGTTGCTCTGTATGTTGTTTGCAAAGGGAGAATGTATACGTACAGTAATTGCATCTTGGAGTGTAACGAACCCCTCCGCACATTTAATATAGGCAATGTTTCCAAAGCATATATTATCTTCATTATCTTATATGTGTGTCCTAAGCTTCAGTTATGGTATACACAACATGATACACATTTGTGTTGTTCTTGCTTTTATAATACAGAATAATGATAACAATCGAGAAATTAGCTTTAAAGCGCTGACGTAAAAGTACTCAACAAGCATCCGCATTGTGCCTCAGATCAAAGGGTCAAAACACAAAGAAGAGCTGTCAGAAGTGTTCAAAAGCTATCTACTTGAATCATTCATTCATGGTTTGTGTTCATTGCTATGGCGAGGGTGACGAAGACGAGAATGTAAGTACTGACAAGTACTAGATAGTAAACGCTAAATGGTTTACCAAATACAATGTCTGCTCTGTTTTGCTTGCCTGCCTTAGTAGTTTTTCATTTCTTTTCAATTATCCAACATGTGAAATTTTCTTTCTGTAAGATTAACATGCATTTTGAGAAACAAATTGTAGAAAAACTGTTAATAAATATTTGCAAAACTAATAACAAGTAAAATAAAATACCGGGAGTAAATCACGCCCCACTGCACTAACAGTATTTTAATATCGCACTGCACCAAAGGACGTTTAATATTTGTTTAAGGCGGTGAGCTGCCAAAATCATCAGTGCGCCAAGCAAGATGCTTAGAGGCATTTCGTTCTAAGTTCAAGTACCACCGAAGTCAACTTCATGTTTCATCCTTTCAGGTTCGATAAAATAATTACCAATTAAGTACTGGTGTCGATGTAATCGATTTACGCGGAATTATTGGCTTTGCGCCAAAAATGTTTAATCGATATGTAATGCTTAGTTAATGCGGTGAGCTGGCAGAATCTTTGCAAAGCGTTTAGTGGCATTTCTACCGCCTTTATTTTCTGAGTTAAAATACTGTCGAAGTCGACTTTGCCTCTTATGCTTTCGGGATCGCTAACATAAGTTTCATTTGAACACTGGGTTGCAGGACTTGTGCCGGCATTTGAAGCCAAAATTTAATACATCATCGACAAACGTAATTTACGCAACAGTTACCCATATGTACGCATCTAGCCGTATACATTTGTTTATACACACCATACATACATATATAAAATTCAAGTAACATAATTTCTGATGAAACGATGTAATAGATATCAACAATTAGTGCCCAAGTTGACTAGAAGCCTAAAACTCCAATTTCACCTCTAATTAAAAACAGCAATGTCATAGCTACATAGATACATTTGGACGATTGGATATAGGACAATATCCATTGAGCATGTACAAGTATAAAGGATAAAAGTATAAAACAAGTAAAACAACTTGTATCAGGTTAAGTTATGACATTTATGTCTTTAAAAATGCATACAGGTAATAAGGAAGACGGAAGTAAAGAGGTATACAGAAAGTCTGAATAAAGAATCTTCATTTATCCAAAAATATAAACCAGAATTAAATATGAATTGATAGTAAAAATAAAGGTTTTAAGCTATTTCATGGAAGAAATAAGCCAAAATAAAGCAGAGAACATAAAAATAATAATAATAATAAGAAGAAATACAGATTTACCTCCCCTCTACTGCAAAATGAATAAGTGAGCAATTATCTCCACTTGTAATATTTAACCCCTAGCAATTTATTTCTTTCAACTCTCAGTTTGATGAGCAATGCAAAATCGGTCCTTACTTCAATTATGTTGAAAGAAAACAGCCTTATTTTGTACAAAATTGTATATCTTTATTATTATGGCTCACATATATTCTTAAATCCTGTAAGACAAATCTGTGTTTTTTCATCTATTCTCTCTGTCTCTGTCTCTGTCTCCTCTCTCTTTCTCTCTCTCTCTCTCTCTCTCTCTGTATATATATATATATATATATATATATATACGTAGTATCAACACAGTTTGATTCAAACTCGTTCGTAGTCTTGAGTCGTCAACATCGCGCTTGAAACTCAAGAGTACCAACGTATCTGAATCAAACTGCTTTGATCCCTACAGGTAACTCCCAATGAATTGGTATATATATATATATATATATATATATATATATATATAGACATCCTCAATAATCGTATACGTACTTACTTACCTCTAGAATTTTTATAGGATGCATGTTTCGATCCAAGTGATTCTGTACGTTGGACACATAAAACAATCCCTTTTTGTTCTTTGACGTGACTACGTAAGGTAAATTAAGCATTAATTTTTTTTTAGCATTTTCTCTTTCTTTACAAACTTATTCCAGTTTCGTTAAATTCATATCGATTTCATTAATCTATAATTAGTGTAGATTAGACCAATATCAGACACATCGTGCTGTATAAATTCAAAAGGCCTCTGAAGCAATGCAAAAAAAAGAAGATGTTCATTTTGTTTACGTGTCCAGATATGCCAGAGATGTTTGGCCAATTTCACGTTGGAAATTTTTCTCCTGCAGATTTATCTGATTCTGAACTACCTGATACTCTCAATATGGAGACTCTAAAAACCGTAGGTGAGGGAACACGAAAGAAATCTGCATAAGAATGAACAAAACTGTTAAATTGAAGTCACACTTAGATCATAAAAAAACATAACTTTGTAAACTATGAAAAGTAGGTAAACTTGGTCAGCCGGTCTCTTATCATGTAGTTGCTTCACAACTTAAACAATGAGTTATCTTCTGCTCCTCATTAAAGAATAGACTTTTAACCGAACGGGTCCCGAGTCGAATCCACACAAGTGATGAAAAATGGGTTCTCGCTTATCATATCAGCAGACAGCGGTTGGCACCTATAAGAAAAGGGAATACATCTCAAAACTCTGACTACACGCGGCAACAGTCATGCTCTATGACGTGCAGGGTTTGAAGCATGTTATCTAATATTGACGCGTGAAACCAAAACAAAATCATTAATGTGGAGACGTATTTGTTGTCAATTAGAAGCACTGCACATAAATTTGCAGAAAAGCGATCATCATTGATCAGTTTCAAAGCGGTGTTGCTCCAATATAATAATGCAAGACCACATGTTGACTAAATCAACCAAGAAAAGAATTTGGCAATAAATATGGATATTTTGTCTCATCCTCCTTAATCTTCTGACTTTGCTTCATCTAAATGTCAGTTTTTCCAATCATTTCGACATTATTTAGGGAGAGAGAAAAACGATAATTAATTGTGATATTAAAATGGTATTGAGTGAATCCTTGCCTCGAAACCCGAAAAACTTTACTCCCGAAGGATCGAACGTTTGTCAATAGCAAAGAGGAATATCTTAATTCATAATATCAATAAAAGTCAAAGAAGCCTTTGTTTCCTACATTGGAATGCAGCATGACTCTTTTTCCAACATAATAGTTAAGTTTACAGTTAATGTTAGTTTAATATACAAAGTATAAATATAGACTATATTGCATTTTCCATCTTTACATTTTAAATGTACATTTGCACGTACATATTATCACAGCATGTTCGTTTGAATGTCAGCAAATGCAAATGAATATTCTTTAATGTCCACAAACACGTTGGTACACCAGTATGATTGAAACAAATACAAGAACAAGAGAATATATACCTTGTATCGTTTATTTGTTTCAGTCATTAGACTGCGGCTATGCTGGGGCACCACATTGAAAAATTTAGTTGAACGAATTGTTTTTAAGGCCTAGTACTTATTGACGAACAGCTAACTTACCTCTTTTGACGAACAGCTAACCTACCTCCACGTAAACCCACCAACGACTATTGTCAAATTTGTGGTATGAGTTGAACACACGTACAAACACACACACACCTACATACATACACACATACACACATGCACGCACGCACACATTTATACGACGGGATTCTTTCAATTCCTGTCTACCGAATCCACACGCGAGGCCTTTATGAGTTCGAGGCTGTAGTAAAAGACACTTATCAGTGTACCACCCACTGGCACTGGACCCGCAACCATGTGGTCGAGTCACAAACTGCTTAACGCACAGCCACACCTGTGTCAATATAGATATATATATAAACTTTATTATATATGCTATACATATATGCTTATACATATATGCTTATACATATATGCTTATACATACATGCATACATATATGGTCGCATGTCTGACACTCATGAGGTCGATTCCTGGTCCGGGATGTGGGTTGTGTTCTTGAACAAGACACTTTATTTCACGTTGCTCCAGTTCACTCAGCAGTGGAAATGAGTTGTGACGTCACTGGTGCCAAGCTGTATCGTTCTCTGCCTTTCCCTTGAATAACATCGGTGGCGTGGTGAAGAGAAGCCAGTATGCATGTGCTCCTGCTGGTCTCCATAAACAACCTTTCTGGGAACTGTGCCTTGGAGGGGGACTTTTTGGGTGTAATCCCATTGTCATTCATGACCTAAGAGTGCTCTTACTCTTTATGCTGTCCTTACATACATGTTCATATATATGTGTGCGTGTGTATGTGTGTGTGTATGTGTGTGTGTGCATATGTACATTTTTTTCTGTTATAATTTATGAAATCATCCCAAAATGCCTCCTTAAACATGAGTCTCACTCTACTAGAAGGCATCTGCTGTTATGCATAGGCGCAATGGCTGGCAGTTAAAATATTTCAGAGGCATCCCTTAGGTATGACCATTAAAGTGATTACCCATTATTTGAACTGAAACCGTTATGTGCTTTTTACATTTTGCATTAACTTGATTAATTACTATACAAAAGTAAATTCTGCATTTTCTTCTTTATATACATACATTCTCACATATACACACATATACATGTATATATGCATGAAATTATGCGTCCATGAGTACATGCTTGCCCACTGCTATTTTCTGTCCTTGGTGTTCTTGTTGTTGTTTTTGTTGTGGTTATTGCTATTATTGTTGTTATTGTTGTTGTTGTTGTTCTTCTTCTTCTTCTTCTTGTTCTTCTTCTTGTTCTTCTTCTTGTTCTTCTTCTTGTTCTTCTTGTTCTTCTTCTTCTTCTTCTTCTTCTTCTTCTTCTTCTTCTTCTTCTTCTTTTTTCTTCTTCTTCTTCTTTTTCTTTTTTCTTCTTCCTTTTCATCCTTTCTCTGTGTTTCCATTTTCAGTTCAACTTTGCTTTCGTGTTCGTTAACCTATCCAATATTGAACATGTTTCTTTCTCCTCAGTTCAATGAACCTGTGGGACATTTCATCGGAATCTATTATTACACACTGTAATCATTTATAACCCCGCGCGGATTTTCACACGCATTGCCTCTTTAATATATCCTACTTGATGACATCCACTTTTATCGATTATTTGGAAATTTCAATGTAAAGTTATCGTCTTTTATTTGATTTCATAAACTGCTGTCTATGGGCTACACCTAATGTACTGAAACTCCTGGCTTTAGGAAATGTTCTTGTTAATTCTAAACAAGGACTTGACAGAAGGCAAACATAGATAAAACGGATGGCCCAAACACGCGTGGTGATAATAACACAGGCGCAGACCCACACAGATACATAGAAACACACGTACTCAGATAGAAATATAGAAGCACAAGCATATATATAAAGCCACTAACGCATTTGAATAGTCATATACTGCGTGTGAATGAAAGAACAGTAAATATCAGAGAAAGAATATGTAAAGAAACTTTAACTAGAGAGGTTAGAATTATTTATACAAAAATTCGTGCGTATGTAAAGAGAGAAATATTGATGTTATAGAAAGAATAGAGAATGAAAAAATATGAGGGGGGGGGAGAGATCGAAATAAATGGAGTTGACATGGAAATATACAGAAAGAGGGAAACTTTAAGAACCATAGAAATATATATAGAGAAATCGCTACACAACACTACGAGAAATTATGTAGAAAAATAGCTTTATGGATTGTAAAAGCAAGTTTTGTGAAAACTTAAGTAATTTAGTGGAGGGGATATAATTTTGCTTGGTAAATAAAAGTAAAATGATTCTGTACAGCAATGAGAAAATTTCACTGGGAAGCATTTGCTTCAATTGATCTATCTTGGAATGCTAATAGATATATCTTCCCATCTGAGAATTTTCGATTACCGAAGTACAATCGCCATAAGCTAATTGTCAGATATCATATTATTGATAAAAGCACATTTTTGAACTTCAGAAACAGAAAAGTTCGAAGAATAGATTAAGACGAAGTCTAAATAAATAACTTTTAACACGCTGACTATGAATATGAAGGCTCTATAAAACGATTCTAGTTAAGAATGTTTGTGTTATGGCTGAGTTTATCCTGTGTGTTTAAGGTGTTTCGTCATCAAATTGTAATAGCATATAATGACATTTTCACCTCAATATCTACTAACATTACTAAGTGGTATATTAACATTGTGATGTTTACGCGTACCTTGCATTTAACTGCAGAAAATCCAACCTCACGGCCACAATCTATTACATGACATTCTCTGAATTAATTGAACTACCGACTGATGGTGTTCTCTTAATCTTTTATCTAGTTTCCTAGTAAATATCATTTTCTATTTCTCGATCATCTTATAACAACTTTCGATCACGTAATACCAAACTTCGTCTTCTACTTCCCTCTTTCGCGTACACGTCTGTGTATACATAATCAAGTATATATATATGCACATATTCATGGAGGCATACACTTATGTGAGTGTGTATATATACATATATATATATATATGGGCACAATCACAAACTCTTATACTTGTATACACACATGCACATATCTATGTGTCTTTGTGTGTGTGTTCATTATGTAGAAATAAATGCTTCACACACCGTTGTTAGAACAATTTTCGTTGCAGACGTAAAAACGATTATGGAAAATAGAACATAGAATTTTCTAAATATTCAGTATTCTGCAATAACCTTTATGTTAGTAGCAGAGGCGTGGGCAACGGCTTGTCAGAATTATTAAAAACGGCGGAAAAAGCGTTTGTACGATCAGTTCCAACTATTTACGTTCTGAATTCAAACCGTTCATATTGTCCTTAGTGTGTAGAATGGGGCCAATAGATTCGAGAAACACATTCAATTCAAAATTCCCGGTCTCGTATCTAAATCAGAAACCTTTCTAACTAAAGGGACTGAATGACCGGGACCATTTGAATATTGTTCTTATTGTAAGACACTTAGGGAGAAATTTAAAAAAATAGATACGTAGGGGAAAAAAAAAATAACTATTTCCCTACGCGCACACACACATTTATATAAATATAAATATATATCTCATCACAGGTTAAACATGTTTAAGCATTATTATCATAATGTATGTATGGGAGTATTCATATAAACATATGTGTATGTATGTATGTATGTATGTATGTATGTGTCCTCCTCATATATAGTAACAATAACATTTGACTATTTGGTGTGCATGTATAGACATTTATGTATGTACATCTAAACACACTTATAAGTATTCATGTATTTATGTTTATGTATTTATGTATATCTGTATATGTTAAAGTATGCATGCATATGCATATATATGTGAGTTTTTATGACTCTTTATATGTTTTTTTTTAATATGCTTTTATATTTTTATATTTTTATATTTATATTTGAATGTTTTAAACTTCATGAACTGAACTTTGTAAATCTCTGAAGAGGCCTAGTGAATTATGCATGTACTTCCATTGCATCATTTTCATCTACCAATTACTCCAGGTTACTGGAGTTATATAGATAGAATGGTGCATGTCAAATTTAGGCCGAAACAGATGTATGACTTTGTCCCTTCTTCGGTCGGTAGATGTCCTTTTGAATTTTGAATCTTTAGTTGTTAATATGACATAGTGTGTCATATGTGTTTGCATATTGTTTTTATTGTCCTTTTGGTTGAAAAATAAACGGATTAATTAACATAGTACATTGTCTGCAAGTTAATGAGTACCACATATTCCCCTTCATTTTCTTATTGCTATATATATATATATATATATATATATATATATATATATATATATATATATATATATATATATATATATATATATATATATATATATATATATATATATATATATATATATATATATATATATATATATATATATATATATATATATATATATATATATATATATATATATATATATATATATATATATATATATATATATATATATATATATATATATAGACGTAGAAGTGGCTGTGTGGTAAGTAGCTTGTGCACCAACCATATGGTTCCTGGTTCAGTTCAACTGCGTAGCTTCCTGGCCAGGTGTCTTCTACTATAGCCTCGGGCCGACCAAAGCCTTGTGAGTGGATTTGGTAGACGGAAACTGAAGGACGCCCGTCGTATATATGTATATATATGTGTATATGTTTGTGTGTCTGTGTTTGTCCCCCAACATCGCTTGTCAACCGATGATAGTGTGTTTACATCCCCGTAACCTAGTGGTTCGGCAAAAGAGGCCGATAGAGTAAGTACTAGGGTTACAAGGAATAAGTCGATTTGCTCGACTAAAGGCGGTGCTCCAGCATAGCCGCAGTCAAATGACTGAAACAAATAAAAGAATATATATATATATATATATATATATATATATATATATATATATATATATATATATATATGTATGTATATAGGAGGACCGTCACCGAACAATTGACGAAATTGTTGATATAACTACTGTGTTCTGGAGCTGCTGCCTATGAATTTTGAGCGACGAATGAAAAGAGTTGCAGCAAAATTTGCACGTCGCTTGTTCAAGGAAAATCAAAAGCAGTCACGGCTGAAAGCGTGTCCTGAACTGAAAGAACATTCGCAAGTTGATCTGGACCTTTATTCAAGGGTCATCACTGGTGATTCTTTAAGCGATGGGAAAAGTGCTGTCCACAAAGTATTTGTTCCTCCTGGTCAAACTGTTAATCAGATATCTTTACGTTCTGAAGCATTTGTGAGACGCGGTGAGACGAAAACACCTTGATCTGTAGCAAAGTTGAGATTGGTGTTTTCATCACAAGAATGCACCTGCGCACACTGCCTCAAGTATGAGACATTCTTTGATTAAAATGGCATGACCCACGCGCACCCATCTTCCCTATTCTCCCGATATTGCTCCCTGCGACGCTTCCTGTTCCGCCGAATGTGGAAGTGGTAAAGAATTTTTAAAAAAGCGACGGAGGCGTTAAAAGATAATACTTTGCAAAAGCAACAACACTACTTCGAACACTTGAAAACGTGTCTGGACCGATGCATTGCTTGGAATGGCGAATACTTTGAAGGTAATAAACATGTAAACATGTAAAATCTGTGAATAAAATAGCATTGCATAATTCCGGTTTCTTTGGGGTACTCCCTCGTACAAACAAAAATACCGTGTTGATGTCGAAATTTTAATGAAGGAGATTTGGATCTAGGTTAGGGATCGGCTTTTTCTCTATTGGCAAGGAACCTTGAAATAAAACTGAATAATGACATACATATACACACACATAAATTGGAACTTCTCTTGGTATATTTTCAAGAACATATCAATAGTACTCGGAATAGTGACTAAATCTTTCCGTCAAATATTTTCTAAAGTGTTTTACGCTTCTGTGTGTTGTTGGCCACTCTGTGGATTTTTGTATGACTCCTCCACTGTAATAAATGTCTGACGGCTGTTTTATCTTTGCATAGTGTTAAAGTATACTCCCAAACATCAGTAGAAAATATTTTGGTGTGGTAACATTCCTAAATTTCAATCGACATTATAATCACTTGAGGCATTCGGAATTAATATGTCTCTCTAGCATGCTCACGAATATAACCCTTAAATCAGATTTATATGAATTATCTTCCTATACAAATTGAAATCACGACCGCTAAGATTTAATCTTTCGTTTTCCATGAATGACAGTTAACATATCTGTCAAGTAAGAAGAGACTATGTCAAAGATTAATGATAGTCAGAGATAATCTGCACAGAAACTATTTTATGAGCTAGTCCTTGG
>NC_142936.1:64508186-64523186 GCF_046866305.1 Octopus bimaculoides | reverse complement strand
ATTCAATATATTTGAAATAAAATTGTACATAGTTGGCTATCGGATATTTCCCCAAAAACAGCCGTAATAATCTTCGAAAAATTTCACCTATAACACATTTATTCAGAGTGAAAGTTTCCGACACTGCAATTTCTTGCTAGGTTAATACTAAGGGCAATATTAACCCAAGTCAAGATTTATTTCTCGGAAATTAACTAAAGTTGAAATCGTTAAGTATTTCGTATTCTTTATCGTTTTTGTTGATCGAAATCCGCGGCCTGTTGCGATATTCACAAACATTTCCCCCCGTTATTTTTTTGTAAACAAAACTACATTAAGTCTATCTCTGAACAATGCCATTATACAAAAGTAACATTTAAGAACTTATTTTGATCTAGGTAAGCTGTCAAAGCATTGTAATATGTTATAAAGAATAACAATGCTGGTTAGAATAATAAGACATGTGAGATGTTTCAAAATAATAGATTAGAGATAACAATTGATATTATTCAGAAAACAACTTATTTCATAGCGCAATAAGCTTTGAAGATGAGTAAATGAACTGTTTGGAATCAATCACGATAAGAATAAAATATCTAGAACGTCTAGGTAATGCATGAAAAATGTATATGTTGCTGCTGTAAAGAAATAACGATGGCAAGGGTGGAGAGTGATTACATAGGTAAACATGTTATGAAGCTTGCACTAATACAACGCAATTCTATACGTTTATATACAATACGTAAGAGTAATTAGAACAGAATAGGTAGCTCATTGTTCAGAATTCCAGACACTAACAATTGTGTGAAAAAGGCAGTTTTACATAATGTTAAACTAATTATAAAAGTAGACTGGTCACATAAAGAAACTGCAATGATAATATTTTTTTCAAACATTTTATATTCCTTATGAAGTAGTTACACCGCATAGCAGTTTTTTTCTTAATGTTGGTGTGAACTTTATTTTATTATTATTATTATTTTATTTATTTATTTTTTTTTTTTTGAAGAAGTTGCTTGGAAAAATAATTATATTTATTCAAGACAAAATTACACATGAGCATATTCAACTTGGAATAAATTGACACTTTTTAAATGGTGACATTCTGTCAGTCTGAAAACGTAGAAACGTTGAAGGATCGTACAACTTGCTGCTAGTTACTATGAAAGTAAACACTACGGATGGAATGGAACAATATTCCGACGTTTATTAGAAATAACTCTGCTAATGCAGTTACAAGAATTATGATATGAACAATTTATTATTCAAGGCATTGTAGTTTTAGATAAAATTCTAAGATATTCTAATGCATTTCCGCATCAATTTGCTGAAATTTAAGAGATATTTTCGCTCTCAAACCACGCAAGTGGAATCCCGCATCGGCACAACAGTAACATCAAGTTTCATGACGGCTTTTGCAAGGAGAGATGTCAATCATGCTATCAGGGCAGCTGATAAGGAAGATGTGCTCAAATTAAAAGAGTTCGGGCAGTGAGACAATATCAGAAATGCGATCAATGATACTGGACTCCCTTGCGGTTAGATAAAGAAATGAACAATGCAATTTTGCTGGAACAATTTAATAATCCCAAATTTAAAGCCAAAATTTATAGGTTTTGAGGCTGCCATTCCAGATCACACAGTGGATCTTGATCAGCTTAACAGACAGCTTGAGATGCAAGTCATTCCTGAAGGTGTAAATGAACAAATTACATCTAATCAGGGTTCATGACCAATAAAACGAATAGACAGGGAATAAGAAAATACAGAAACGAAAGAATACAATGGATGTAGTTACGACGACGACGACGACGACGACAATGATGATGATGATGTTGATGATGACGACTACGATGATGATGACGAAAATGATAATGATGACAAAGATGATGTTGATCACGACGATGATGAAAAAATCACATATTTCCACGTTTGGAAAGTGAAGATTACTACACCTTCCGTCTTTTTATCAGGTGGGGGTGGTGGTTATAAAATATGATTCAAATACAGAAAGAAGTTGACAGATATCTTGAGAATTTTATTAATAATTCATTTGTACATTTCATAGTTAATATACTCAATATATTTATAAACACTTTATAATTATATGAATGGATATGTGTATTAATTTTATTAAACTCATTTTGCCTAATTCTCTGATATAGATTAAATTCACCCATATAATTCATTGTTGGGGTTCCCGCAAGTCTGCTATATACGTAAGGTTTCATACAAGTGAATTTCTTCCTATATTTGAGTTGCCTATATTTCTTATTATATTCAAGTTGCTCGAGTCCATCACTGTAAGCCAATGATTTAAATAGATTTAAACACACACACACACATACAAACATACCAAACACACACAAAGAACTCCCTCCGCATGTATATGTGTAAGTGAATCTTCATAAAATGCCAACTCGGTATTTTATGGGGTTTTTTTTTCAAATTTTCAAGCAATAAAGAATGGAATCAAGTGATCTTATATTTTTATATGAAATAAAACCATTGAATATGAGAGTTAACTACACAAAACCTTTCAACAGCTATCTACAAACACTCTCTATTACAATTGTAGTTATTTCAGCTCAGTAAATTCTCCATTATATATTTTATGTCATTCAGAATCGATACTTTATTGTGCAACAGATTTTCGAGATAATATTACAGTTTCTAAATATTACTACATCGGCATAAGTGTAAATCGTTTGAATGCAACTTGGCTGACATCAGCAAAGTAATCCTGGAACATCATAAATTTGTCTAAGGATATCGAATGTTTAAGAAATATCAATAGTATGAAGAAACTATATAATTCCAAGATATTTGGAAATGTAAAACGTTATAATCAAAATAGTGGTAGTTTAGGCTTTTCTATCTTTTTGAATATGAATATATTCGTGCATAGGAATATCTGTCTTGTACATCTGCTTGGAGTTGATATATTTTATCGTATATTTGTTGTTATAAATCGAAATATTTGCTTAAATATTTCAAAATTCTGAATGCCTGAGAGTAAACATACATCGTACAATAATGTTACATGTTTCAAACAAAGAATATGTTTCGGTTGCTAAGGTGGATTTTTCATTCAGGATATTTTATTTAGCAAATACGTAAAATATCCTTTAAAAAGAGTATCAACGGGGCGAAAATAAGCTAGCGATGGATGTGACTGACCTTCCTCTGAAGAATATGATTTTCTTTCTTAAATGTTTATATACAATAAAAATAATTACACAAATAAATAGAAAATCATTTGATTTCAATAATTTTTTGGCATAAATATTTTATTAAAACTCAGAGTGGAAATGGATTTTGTCTTAAAATATTGTTGTGTCTCATCGACACTGTGTTATCCTTCTTCGAACTCACTGTATATGTCACTTTATAACGTGGACTTATAACAATACAAATAATCCAGAAACAACACGTAACAAACAATATCTCTTCTCAACGACTTCTACGACTGTCTTCACAAAGCGCCTGCACACACAACACTGTCCTTCACTCAGAGTGCCTATGCAGCTCTATACGATTTAGGACAGTTGACATGCTATCCCACAAGAGTGTCAGGATTTCCCTGTAGCATCTCCCCTTTTTAAGTTTAACTTTCGTTGGAAGTCATTTTTTTTCTTTTATTTATTATCTTTATTACCACCTCTACTTTCTTTTTCAATTCCTCGGGAAGAAATTGGAATATTTTTTCGTTTTGGGTCAACTTGCAAAAGTCTGTTTACTTTCTTCTCCTAGACGCTATACTTTTTGGTTCGATTATTCCTTGAGGTTTCGGGACGTCAAAAATTAAGTAAAGAAATGTCGTTGGCACTTCATGTCTTATTCTTTCATCCGTAAACCTTTTTTTAAAGTTGGTTTAGATGCCTCTTGTGTTCCCACGGATGACCTTCTTCCATGTACGTTATTTTTCTTAAATGTTTACTTATGCCTTCTTCCCAACTTTCCTTTCCGTTTTTGTATATTCAAAGAAAATACTTGTCCCCGATTTTGAAGTATTTCATCTTATTTTCGGTGTTTCTTTCCATTTTTTCTCTTCTTACCAGTAGTAATTTGTCAAACACTGACCTAACTTTCCTGGTGAACATTAGTTCAGCCCGTAATATAACTGATGTGGTTTTGGGGTAAGGTATTATTCGGTAGACACTTAAGTATTGCGTCAAAGCAGTATCGACTAGTAGTTCATTACTAGATATTTTCAGTGCCACATTAAACGTGTCTACGAAACGTCCCGCTAGTCTATTCGATCTCGGATGATATAGCAGAGTAGTGATATGCTCCATTGCATGCATTCTGCAAAAGTTTCTCAATTCCTTTCACGTGAAGTGTGTTCCGTTATCAGACACTATAGTGTCTGGCACGTTATATCACGCAAAAAGTCCGTCCAGATATTCCATCGTTACTTTGGAGGTTGGCTTCCTACATGTACATATTTCCGGTCATTTCATGTAACTATCCACAACTATTAGTTAATAGCCTCCATTTACCGGTTCAGCGAAATCTATGTATAATCGTGACCAAGGTACGTCAGGATTGGGCCAATGTTGAAATTTTATAGGTGCTGCTATATTCGGCCAGTAAACATAGCTTCTCATAAATGTTTTCATTTTCGCGATTCCTGGGGGTACCATCTGGAATTCTTTTAACGTACGGTTTTGCAAAGAAACAGCTCTAACAACTTTCTGAGCGTACCTAAGTACGACATCACTTATCGAATACCATTTGGAAACTGTGTTACGCTCGGTTACACGAGCTTCTGTATTTGTTTCACACTTCACTATTCTTTTCATTTTTATTACGAACGCATCCTTCTCTGCTTTATTTTAATTAAAATGACAAGTAGTTCGCGCACTACGTTGCAGAGTATATTGTTTTATTTAGATTTCGGCTTTTAATGTCGCTATTACCGTGTCCGCTAACGGTTCATTGTATTTAGGAATCAATCTTGACAGCCCATCCGCATATCCTAAAGGATGGTAGAAATTCCATCTGAGCAGGATTGTCCCTCGGCGCTGCAATCGGTTAGCTGTATGTGTGGGGATATCGTTTTTCGATCCGTAAATTGATAATAATGGGTGGTTATCACTTTGCAGACTGAATTTTCCTCCATGTATGAATTTGTGAAATTTTTTCACCACAAAAATAAAGGCTAGTGCCTCCTTCTCAATTTGCCAGTAGTTTTTTTTTTTTTTTCAGCCGCCAATAATGAACGTGAAGCATGAGTGATGAGTTTTACGCTACCATTTCCATACTTGTCTAAAATTACAGCTGCTCTACCACTTTCGCTAGCATCTGATGCTACTACTATCTTAAAATTTGGATCAAACTGCGATAATGATAGTTCCGATGTTAAAATTTTAAAAATTTCTTCGAACGCTTTTTCAGACCTGTCTGACCAATACCATATCACGCCTTTTTTCAATAGGTTGTTTAGGGATGCTCTTAGCTCATGCATCGTATGTTTTACCCCAGTGTCAACTTGTTGGCATGTGCTGTTCTCTCACTCAATAATAATAATATACAAAATAATTATGACTGTCCTACGCACACATACATCCTCGCACGTATGTGTATGTATGTGCATAAATATATATGTGCATGTGTGTGTGCGCGCGTCCGCGTGTTTCTATGCTTGTGTACATGCACCTGTGTGTAAGCGTAGGAAAGTTGCCTGTTAGACTGAAAAGTATAAAACTATTTTTTTTTACAAGCTCATATATCCAATTGATGTCATCATTTATTTTTAGTGAAATGTTTTAACATATTGCATACAATTCCGGAACATTCTGCCAACCTTTCCATATGAACTCCGTTTTAACAAAGTTTACGTCATGGAGAATGGATATCTCTTTAAAATTATCTCAACGGAAGCAAAATATTATGGAAGTTATATTTTATGAGAGTTCCCACAAATTCGAAATTAGGAGTGAGATTCCTAGCATATTTTCATTTGCTGAAAGTATTTCAATAAGTAAAGGAAAATATCCGCTGGGTAGGGAATTAGAAGACGGAAGTATAACAGGCACTTAGTTGCCTCTTATACTTACCAAATAACAAAATATTAATCATTCATTAATATTGATCATGTATTTATCGCGTAATTATTTCTTACTATATGTTGCCTGCTCCCTGCTTTATATTCTCAACTTTTATAAACATAATGCGAGGGAATTGTGACGCATGATGTTCAAATGAAATTTATTCTTTTCATATTGTTCATAAATAATTTGCTTAGCAAATATGGCTTCCACTTTCCACATTACTATCGTCTTCAATACATACGGTCGCACGTATTATTTTCTCTACTGGGAACAGGTTATTTTGATATCACTCAATGAAAAGTGAGATTTTGGCTTTTGAACTGATAACGTGTTCGCACACACACACACACACACACACACACCATCAGACACAAACTGCATATATAAGGACATGTATTTCTGTGTATTTAAGTGTTGAGAACTGATAAAAGACGATGCCCAAGTTATATGAATTTAAATTCAAAAAATATCCGTCGAATAAATAATGTAAATAACGTATTAAATGCAACTGATCTGTATTCAAGCAGACCTTTGTGAATGAAATTGGAAAATTTTAATAAAACGTAATACATTCTTAAATAATTGGTTCGAAGGATATTCGATCCACGGGCATTTTCATTTTTCTGAATATAGTGCATGCTAGTCAGCGTTATGCAAGGTGTCGTCAACGTTCTAAGGTGGACTACAGTCAAATCTGTAATGTATTACACCTCTCCTTGTAAGAAGAAACATTAGAAAAAACCGAACCACCCCGTTTTTAACTTTACACGCGCTTGTGGATCAATTTCTGGTATCTTTCGCTACGTTGTGCACAAGTCTTTTTGAACTTAAACTCCGTACGAAATGAGTTAAAGACGATTTGGATGATTTTCCGTTTATAATTACAAAGTTTGATAAGCGCCCGCTAGTTAATTAAAATGAGTGTAGTACTGTTCCTGTTTAGTACCAGACCTACATTCGAAATTATTTCAGTAGTTGCCATCCGATATAACGAAGGTGCCTATGATTAAACCTATAATCTGTGATTAGTAGAAGATTTATTTTCTGTATTAGGAGGTCGAGTGATCACGGGAAACCACTTCACAAGTTTGTATATTCCACGCCAATGAGCTAAAATGTACGACTCGTATACGTTATTTTTTCGCTTTCTCGGGGCATAATTGTCACCTTTTACACCTTCACGTTATTATCGACAATCAACAGCAGTCAATAGTTTGACACGGTTGACCATTTCCGTAGGCTCCAGTCCAACTGGTAAATTTTAAAGCAATAATCCCAATTTAAGTAGGAAAGTATAAACACCAAAAGAAAAAAAAAATCAATATTTTGACAACATAAGTATAAATAGTATAGGAAGAATATGTATGTGTGTATGTATGTATATATATATGTATGCATGCATGTATGTATGTATGTATGTATCTATCTATCTATCTACTTATCTATCTCTCAAACTGACTGTCCATTTGTGTACCTTTCTCCCTGTCTGTCTTTCTGTCTGCCAGTCTGACTGTCCAAATAGATCTAGACAAGACAAGCTAAAATATGGCGTTCTATTTGTTTGTATATATATATATATATATATATATATATATATATATATGTGTGTGTGTGTGTTTCTGTGTGTGTGTGTGTGTGTGTGTGTGTAGGGTGTATTTAGTTAGGAACGTATTAGAATAAAAAAGATATCAAATAGCTAGTAGCATTACGGTATACATCAAATTTTATACTTAGGCATCCATCGCATGTGTATATGTGGATCTAAGTTGTAGATGTATCGGAACATGTGTAGCGTTTATTAAATAGCTGTCTAAACGTACTCCATCTTGTTAACGCTATTTATTTAAATATATATATATATATATATATATATATATATCACTTTATCGTGCTACTACTGTATAAGTCTCTCTCAGAGATTTAGAAAAGCAATATTTCTAATTAAATATATATATATATATATATTCTCTTTTACTCTCTCTTTTACTTGTTTCAGTCATTTGACTGCGGCCATGCTGGAGCACCGCCTTTAAAATGTTTCGTGGCAGCCTCCCGATGCCGAAACCCGGGATTGAACCGTGGACCTTTAGATCTTCAGTCTAACGCTCTCCCAACTAAGCTATATATATCTACAATTATATATACATGTATAAATATATATACATATACATATATATATATACATATATACACATACATATGTATGTATATGAATATATATAACTACAGACATACACATCTACGTAAATATATGTATATGTGTGTGTGTGTGTGTGTGTGTGTAAACTTACGTATATGCATGTATACACACACACACACATTTATATATAATAAAAATAAATAAAATGAAAAATGCACTGAAGTATGGAGGAAGTTAAATATTTACAAAGTCGACCGGTTTTGCTTCCTTGGCTAATGATGGCAGAAACAGTTATTTGACATATAATCATGTTTGATTTCTGTTACAATCCAATAAAACAATGCAATTTCATTCCACATATGTTTAATTCTCTTTACATGCCCTAAATATTAATTACCCCTGCTTCTAAGTACAATCATTAATTTCCTCCCCTAATTTATATTTACCTGTTTAGTTATAAAATATTGTATCCCACACTAACATCGAAGGACAACGACTAACATAGCGTGGAATTATAGCATTGTCAGTAACGCTTCAGTCATGATTAGCTAAACAAGGGAAACCGGTAGACTATTCTCATATTTCATTTCATAAATACTTCAGTTCTTTTCCCTTCTTATATTTACTGTAATACACCACGACTTAGGTTACTGACTAGAAATTTTACCAAGCTGTTGTACAATGATGCACAGCTCTACATTTTCTGTTTGGGAAGCAAACCTCCTAACTACAAATGCAAAAATCACTGCATGCATACATACATACATAGCAAACACACAAACACACACACACAAACACGTCAATGTATGTCCTTGTTTTTTTATACGCTCGCTGCTTTCTTCCAAGGAATCTAGTGCTCTTAGCTTAGTATTTCCTTGGGGCTGGCCAGATTGAAGTAATCTCGAGTATAACCAGCCGAAATTGCACAGAAAATCTGGAACTCGACTGAGGAAAGACAACTTCGAATGACTCGTTCGCGTTTTTTTCTTGTCCTTTCTTTGTATCATCTGTCTGGATGTCTTGTTGCCCCTTTTTTGTATCATCTAGCTGTCTGGATGTTTTGCGTTCTTGTCTCCTTTTTGCACTCCTTTTTATATACATATTGCGGAGTACGCACACTTTGGTCTCTTATATGCAATATGCAGATATTTATATATATATATATATATATATATATATATATATATATATATATATATATATATATATATATATATATATATATATATAAAAATTTTGTACGATTCTATTATTCTTTCATTCTTTCTTCGTTTCCCCACTCTCACATTTCCTGGCTTTCTCTTCATTCTCGCCTTCCCTCCTCTTTCACTTCAATCTGTCCCATTCATTCTTTAATCGTCCCTCCCTAATTCTTCTGTCCTTCTGCCTCTCGCTCTGTCCTCTCTCTCCACGTGACCAGTGTTCGGCCAAGCCTGACGTTTCTTTCTTGGTTCGACTACCATCGGTGCAACATCTATATTCCTCACCATGCTTGCCATCTCTTATGTCCCTGCCGTAAGGCTTCAGTACCACACACGCCAGCTTAATTTAATTCGTCCTTAGTCGAAAGACACCATTTGCTATGTCCTGTTATTTGCATTTGTATTTGCGTACCATTTCTCTGTTTTTTTTTCTGTCCTTGTTTTGGTATACATTCGCTGCTTTCTTTCAAGGATTCTAGTGCTCTTAGCTTAGTATTTCTTTGGGGCTGGCCAGATTGGAGGAATCTCGAGTATAACCAGCCGAAATTGCTAAGTAAATCTGTAAGTCGACTGAGGAAACAAAACTATGAATGAGCCGTCAATATTTTTTCTTGTCCTTTTCTTTTGTATCATCTGTCTGGATGTTTTGCGTTCTTGTCCTATTTTTTTGTATATATATAGGCATATGCATGTGTGTGTGTGTATACATATATTTGTATATGTACACACACGCACTCACACATGTATGTATGTATATATGTATGAGTGTATATATGTATGTACACTTATATGTTTGTTTACGTATGCTGTAAGTAGATATTTCAGTATATTAATGTGTTATCAGACAGATTTCAAATCTGCTCATGTTTTAATCTACTTCTATAATAATTGCTTCAGTAAGAGCACTTGCATTCTATACTTTCAGATATATCTAACTTCATATTGCACTATAATTTTGTTTTGTGCAACTTAACACCACCTTATTAAAGGAAATTTAAATAATTTCTCAAATATATTCGAGCTCTTCCTTTTGACACGAATACAAATAATTTGCTTTTACAACGCCCTTATGCGTTCCCTCCCGCCCCATGAATTATTCGAAACAACCTCGTTATTTTGTCTGAAGATATTTGATGTGGAAACTTTGAGCATCATTTCATATCTCTAGAAAATTATAGAGACATAATTATTTGAAAAATATGAAAAATAGCTATGTTCATTTTGGAATCTCTCTACGCACATATAGTATAGACATAGATAAGCACATACATACATACATACATACATACATATATACATACATACATACATATGTGCATGCATACGCACATAAATATTTATATATCTATATATATATATATATATATATATATATATATATATGTATGTGTATATATATATATATATATATACATATATATATATATATATATACATATATACATATATATATATATATATATATATATATATATATATATATATATATATATATATATATATATATATATATATATATATATATATACATACATACATATATATAGATTGTCTTTAACAACATTACTAATACTTTTGTCTATACGCGTATTAAACTTTTGTTTCAAGCTAACTTTTAGACTAACTATTCATGTGCTCGCATACTTACCTGTGTATGGATGTGATTCTGTATTTGTCTGTATTTTTGTATGTGTACAACTTCTGTCCGTCTGTTTAATTTGCCTCCGCTGCTGTTTAGTTTCCAAGTATATATAAATTATATTGACAGCTCTCTCCTAGTCACCCCTCTTTTGCACATTAATACATCAATATACTAAGAAACACAGCACTGACGACTACATGTACAAGCACAGTTATGTATAGGTACATACACATACCAATATATATATATATGTATATATATATATATATATATATATATATATATATATATATATATATATATATATATATATATATATATATATATATATATATATATATATATATATATATATATATATATACACACATATATATACATATATATGTCGGTGTGTGTATATACAGAATGTTTTAACTATATCTAGGCACATCTTCTATGTTACGTTTTCCGACCATACACTTCTTGTGTCTGAAAGAAAGACGATAGCTGTACATATATTACTGTACCTTGTTACGGTGAAGTGATGATAAGAGCGTTTATATTTGTGTATCGGTGAAAGTCAATGTTTCCTTTGGGTAAATATATATTCTACAAGTATCTATTTCTGCGAGAGCATATCATTAAAGTTAAGCTGTTAAGATAGACCTAACCTTCTCAAAGTTTACTTAGAAGTCGCATCAAACTTTTATGCTACTTCCACTATTTACTTGTTCGTAGTTATATGGTAACATAAACAATATTTTTAACTTTGTCAACAAAACTCTTACCATCAGCCGTTTAAACTTTTCTTATTAGTTCGTAAACTTTTAGATCTGTAACAAGAACTGTATATACTGATATAAAGGCACAAGGCCAGCAAATTCGCGTGAGTGAGTACATAATTTATCGACCCCGAAAGGTAAAGTCGACCTCGGCAAGAGGGGACTAGTATATTACAATGACGCCAGTGTTTAACAAATACTTCTTTTATCGATCCCGAAAGGAAGAAAGACAAAGTGATCTCGGCAATGTTTGAACTCAGAACGTAATGACGAACGAAATGTTGAAACATTTTAAACCGTGTGTTAACATGTCTGCCATCTCGCTACCTTAAGATCTGTATATATTTTCAAGCATATTTGAAGGCGAGGTCATTCAAAAGATTCGTATTTTTCTTATACTATTATATATAAATACATCATAAAGTCAATATTGGCTTTCGTATGCTTGTTACTTAGTCCTTGGTATGCACAGATGGGTAGTAATTATCATGAAATTCATTCCAAATATGAACGCCGTTTCTGTATTCCAGGTGCCTCATATTTGCTAATGTATATAGCTGGTTAGTTACGTGTCCATTTCATTTGATGTCGCTTCGGGGGATTTTAGCAAATGTGCACCAGACATTTCTACAAGAAATACCGATTATAGACCCAGCTCCTGTATTACTGCTTCCATTAATATGTTACTAATTCATGTGGGATTTGGTAAGTTCGACTATATGCACAAGGGACAATTAGGGAAGAATCGGATGTCAAGCGTTAGTGGAAAACATATACAGGCAAAATGACAAAGAAACACAGACACACATACACACACCCACACTGAAGGCGATATGCGCACGTACATTATTGTTATGAAACTACTACTCTCCACTTCTTCACAGGTCGGGCCATTTTCGTCACACCAAATTTCGCAAATACTTCAGAACTGCCAAAGTAAAATATCCGGTTAAACATTTGACCAAGAAGAACAAACTCTTTCGCGATTTTTGGAGATGTGGTGATATTGAATGCTTCCATTACCTTGGTTCCTGCTTCATTTTCTAGTCGTAGATGTTACAACACCTTTCGCCACCAGTGATGATTTTCGGAAAAAGGTCCAGATCAAGTTCCAGCTGTTCTTTTATTTCACGACACTCATTCAGTGACAACTTTTGATCTTCCATATCAACAGATTTTGCTGCAGCTCTTTTCATTCGCAATTCCTTGTTTTAAATTCGTAGGCAGCAGCTCCTGGTCACACTAGTTATATCAACAAGCTCGTCAAATGATAGGCAATGGTCCTCCAGCATCAGTTGATGTATTTTCATGACGTTTTCATTCGTTCCGGAGGTCAACTGTCATCCAAAGCGACAAATGACCAGTCCTAAAGCGAGAAAATCACTCGTAATCTTGTATTTTGTTCATGACAGCGTCTTTATAAGCTGTTTGAAGCATGGCAGCTGTTTCGGCCGCCGTTTTTCCCCAGCAGTAAATAGAATTTCGCTGAAGCACCCAAATCCTTCGTTTAAGCTATCTCAAAAAATCGACGAACAAGGGAAACGAAGACACACCATATACGACTGAAAATGAAGACACTGGTAGGCAGGCTGATTCCTGAGTGTCACCTCAAGTGGTTTCTGGAGGTGGAAGCGTGAACTACAATCGGCTTGTCCCACAGAGCGTTTCAGGTAATTTTTCGGTACCTACTCGTAAATGTGTGTCTGTATGGGTGTGTGCATATTTGTATGTGTCTCTGTGTTTCTTTGTCATTGTGCCTGTGTTTGTTTCCCACTACCGCTTGACAGCCGGTTTTTTTGTGTTTATTTAGCATTTTAGTAAAAAGGGACCGATAAATTAAGTACTAAGGCTTAAAAAATAATTACTAGAGTCGAGTCATTCGACTAGAATTGTTTAAAGTGATTTCGCAGCATGGCCGTAGTCTAATGACTTAAACAAATTATCTGTCAAGAAGCTTGTTTCCCAACCATATGGTTTCGGTTTCAGTCCAACTGATGTGGGACCTTGGGAAGGTGTCTACTCCTAGAGTCTCGGAACAACAAAAGTTTTGTAATTGTATTTGGTAGATGAAAACTGCCAGAAGTCCGTCGTATGTGTGTATGTATGTGTGTGTGTGTTTGTGTGTGTGTTTGCATGTGTGTGTCTGTGTCTCTGTCTGTGTTTGTCCCTTGTCACTGTGTTTGTCCCTTGTCGGTGTTGGTGTGTTTACGTTCCGTAATTTACTAAAAGATACCGATAGATTAAATAATTCCTGACGTCGATTTGCTCGATTAAATCCCTCCGACGCAGGGCTGCAGTATGGCTGCAATCAGAAGATTAAAAGTATTAAAATATATATATATATATATATATATATATATATATATATATATATATATATATATATATATATATATATATATATATATATATATATATATATATATATATATATATATATATATATATATATATATATATATATATATATATATATATACATACATACATACATATATATATATATATATATATATATATATATATATATAGAGAGAGAGAGAGAGAGAGAGAGATATAGGAATGTGTACGAGAATATGTGCTTTACATTTCAACAGGATGAAAATGTATGTACATAAATGCATCATAAAATCAAAATCCCAGTGCTCAACTGGTAGTTATTCGATCAATACCTGAAGGATGAAATGTAAAGGCGACCCTGGCAGCTTTGAACTCGGAACGTAAGGACGGGCAAAAATGTTGCCAATCATTTTACCCGCCATCGAAGCACTTCTGCCAGTTCGCCACCTTTCATAGGGTCTTATATTATTATCTGTTTATATTCCACCCGTTTGGGTGCCTCACCCGTCCATAGCATGACATTCTCACCTATTTTTAGGTGATTAGTTCTCGCCTAATCTCTCTCTCTCTCTCTCTCTCTCTCTCTCTCTCTCTCTCTCTCTCTATCTCTATCTCTCACTTCCACTTTCTCTTTCCTTCCCTGGCTTCTTTTTGCTTCTGACGAAAGACTAGCTCCTAGAACGTTATGTCTTACATTAAAACGTTAATAGTCTATTTACTATGTGATGTCGCACGATTGAAGTCCTTTTATTGTTCATTGTATTTAAACGCACGATCACGCTCATGCATCCACTTTCCCCAGCTAAGTCTCTCTCTCTCCCTATCTCTATCTCTCACACACACACACACATATACACACACTTATCTATCTATCTAT
>NC_142936.1:64498186-64505686 GCF_046866305.1 Octopus bimaculoides | reverse complement strand
GGGGAAGTCTGAAGGCTGTTTTGCGTAACATTATTAATCGTACGTAAATTTCATCCGTCTAATTGCCTACACAAATGCTTGTGCAAAACAACTTTTTGCGCTGCCTTGATTACACATAGCAGGGTAATTCCTTTTCGCAGGAGGTAGGACGGCAATTTCTGATGAAGCAATTGCTGGCGATCTGTTGCTACACAGTTCTGCCAGAATTCTATCAGATTGGGCAGTAGATGATGATGAACCGTTTTGCATTATGTTCAAAGTAACTTCTGGAATGTGGTGAATTGCTGCAGTCTGTTGCTGTCTTTTTAAACGGAGGCATAATCTATGTACATATTAAACAGAACAACAAAAGTTATAACAGATGGGAGGGTCGGTAGTTTTCACATTTCGGTGATTTTTCAGATTAACACCCGCACGATTACGTAACCCTAACCCTATAACCGTAACTGTAAGACTAACCCTCATCGTAACCCTAAAACCGTAACCCTGACCCAAAAACCGTAACCCTAACACCCTAATGAAAATCATGCGGATGTTAATCTGAATAATAATAATAATGACCTCTGCAGATCAAACTCCCAACCCACAATTAAGTCTTAAATGCATATATATATGGGCAACGCACACACACATACACACTAAATAAAAAAAATGTTAGTAAGTACAGAACTTCAGCATTATATATTAAGATGGGCAACACACACACACACTAAAAAAAAATGACAGGTATTTGTATGTATGTGTATATTAATGTGTATTCTGTGTCTATATATGGTAGTAAGTAAATGCGTTTCAAGAAAGATATTAAAAAAAATCAGTTTGTAAGGAATACATGTTTGACTGTCGATCGTATTTGGAAGAGAATGACAGATATTTGTATGTATGAGTGTGTGAGTTCAAATTCCGCCGAAGTTGACTTTGCCTTTCATCCTTTCGGGGTCTAAAAAATAAGTACCAGTTGAACACAGGGGTCAATATAATCGACTATTCTCCACCTGCCCGAAGCCGCCGTTGTGGGAAAAATTTAAAATAATAATAATAATAAATAAATAATAATAATAATGACCTCTGCCGATCAAACTCGCAACCCACAATTAAGTCTTAAGTGTATATATATATATGGGCAACACACACACTAAATAAAAAACGTTAGTAATTAAAAGTGTTTTAAAAAAGATTGTTAAATTTTCAGATTAACACCCGTACGATTTTCCCTACAGTGTTAGGGTTAGGGTTTGTTAGGGTTAGGTAGGTAATGATGCGGGTGTTAATCTCAAGATTTACGAAAAGATTTTCAAAAAAAACTCACAGTTTGTAGGGAATGTTTGTTTATCGTATTTGAGAAAGATGTCTCGCTGGTAAATGACGGTGTTAGAAATGGAAAGTAAACTTATAATTCCCGCCAATTAGAATGAGGTCATTGGTAACCATAGGTACATATATATGTGTGTATTTACGTATGATTGGCAGTGTGTCTGTTTATTTGACTCTCACTCTCCTTCATTTCTTTGTCTTTTTTCTTGGATCATTCGTAAACGTTCATAAGAGAAAGTAGCAATTGAAACGATGTGTAAGAGGAATAGAAATAGTTAATTTTAGAGGGGCAAAGAAATTTTGTATGTACTTTTAGATCTGTCATTACAGAATCGAAATGTGATTTGATACTGAAATAGTTTTCTTTTTCTCCTTCCTTTATTTTTGTATTTGTTGTTGGATTTTTCGTAAAGGCTCATTAAGAGAAAGTAGGAGTTGAAAGGATTTGTATTAGAAAGAGGAAATTAGATTTTATTAGGGAGAAACTGTTTACTTGTGTAGTTTTAAGGATTTTATTCGCTATTAGGAATTTTTGGGAGTGAAAAAATGACGCAGTGACCTAACTTATTGTATTTAGAATATTAATTGCGATTGTTTAATCGAAGAAATATGGAATTGTGTAAATGTATGAATTTTAAACATACACACACACAGAGAAACTCTGCCTTTTATAGTATAGATATATATATATATATTTCAAATTTACAGAAAACAAAAGACAAAGACAGTTGTAAGAACAAGAAGCAGGTGTGTTAGTTTAACGCTCGGGAAGAATGGAAATGTCTTTGCGCAAACTACGAGAGGTCGTTGACGCAGATAGTTGTCTTAAATCGTTAAATAAGTCTTGGCTCATGCAGATAATCAAAGTTCGTCTAGAACTGGTGTATAAGGGAAATACTTAATGGAAAAAGAATGAAAATTAACTGAAAGTGAATTTGAAGAGATGGAGAGGAGAAACTTTGCATATGAAGGCAAGATTGAATTTAATTTACCAGAAAGAATAGCGTGTGTCCCTGAAAGCATGAATTGTGCCAACGATAAACTCCTTTTTATTTTATGTTCAATATTTCCACTAAATGAATTATTTTGCTATGCTTAGAGATAAATGAGTATAAGAGCAGGGAATTCGAGGCAACCTTACTCGTAGTTGATATTAGATATATAATTGCATGCATATTTTAAACGTTGAAAGTAGATATTCTTATTGCACTATAGAAACGGAACAAAACCATTTCGAAAATTTGTCAACATTTACGTTGCTCTACAGTAATTACGTGACAAAAATGATAGTCCAAAACGCAATTATACCATCGATATTAAAGCACAGAGGCAAGCTATTAATTTACCAGTTTGTAATTAATTGCTAAAGAAATTATGTTCACAATAAACATAGCTACTTATATGTTGGCCAATCATGCCCGAAGCGATAAAATTCAAAAGAAAATATCAATATGCAACGAAAGCTCATATTTTCTTAAATATTTAATGCTTCACCGTGACTTGCATTTAAAATTCAAGCAGAATTTATGAATATTATATTGCAATTGTGTAGTGTACTGTGTATTTTATTTGTTATATTTAACAAGGAGTTTAATGTCTATAAAAAAATATATATGCATTAATATATGCTATTTATGTGTTTGAAAAGCTCGGGTAATTAATTTAATAACCATAACCTTTCCTAGAATTTGATAAAGAGTATTTACATCAATAAAAAGGTGAGATGCTACAACATCAAATCAACGACAAGTCTTTCGTAACAGGTATAAAGACATTTAATGGGATATTTTTGGCCACAGAACAGTTTCGCATAAACCTATTGCAATCTACTCGTTATATCTCTATCTATCTATCTATCTATCTATCTATCTATCTATCTATCTATCTATCTATCTATCTATCTATTTATCTATCTATCTATATATCTATCTGATGCACTGACTGTAGTTAAATCGGCTGCACGTACGTTGCGCATTTTGTGGTTTAAAAGTTTTTATTGTTAAATATTTTTTTGTGTAAAAGTAGTCTAACAGCATACTCTTTTAAGTTTGCTGCATATTTTCATAGGAAATTCGCCCTTTGTGGGCGAAATTTCCAAAATTTTCATAGTCAGTCTTCGGCTTTCTTAGCCAGTTTCTTTTAGGAGATGGTGACATCGGACCATGAAGAGAATGTTCCTCTTACGCCAAACGCTAGTCTCCACGGAGAAACGCATGACGTAGAATTTCGTAGCCTCCCGCTACCTTAAGTGAATATTTCACACACAGATACATACACTGAGAAAAAGATAGAAAAGAAAAAAATTAAAAACAAGTACAAATGTCAATGTTAATGCTGCTGATGCCAATACTACCACCACCAACACCACCACCACCACCACCACCACCACCAATAACAAAAATAAAAATATCGCAAAGCCGTCCACCATGACTTCTACCAAAGACATTGCTGCCAACACCAACACCACTACTACAACTTCTGCTGCTACAAGTACTACCTGTCTTACCGACAAAGGCCTAGAGACAAACACTTTCTTCTCTGGTCAATCTCACATCAACTTCTTCAAGTATCACTTGAAAAGGAAGGCGAGAGTAGAGAGGGAAGTTTTGTCTAGTGAATGTGTCAATAAAAAATGGGTGAATGTAGCAAGGATGTCACGTGTGAATGACGGAGCCATATTGAGCATAATCGCATGAACCCAGAAGAAAGGGGGAAGAAAAGAGGAACTTACTGTAATGTGTTTTAGTATTACATTATTGCCCGAGGTTACCGTGGTCTTTTCGTAGGATTTTCTTTCCACGGATAAACCTCCCCACTTTTGGGAACTCTGTTTTTTTTATACTACCATTGTGATTTATTTTTACGTCCCAAACGACTTCGATCCCTTTTGATCGTTGTCACTATTTTTTTTTGTTTGCCTTTGCCCCACCTAGAAAAGAAAAACTCTACATTGTATTGTCCTCGCTGTGTCGAACCTTGTATGGCTAATAAAGAAATCTATCTATCTATCTGTCTATCTCTCTACATATCTATCTATCAGTGGGTTTGCAGCTCGGCACGTTGACAAGCAAGCCCATGCCATCCAACAGCGTCCCTATCGCGGGACGCTGGACCGACGGACCGGTTAAATTGCTCCGAGTATGGTTCGTTATGTCACCAGAAGAACTGGGGCGAGATAAGAAGCAGGCTGGCCACTGCCACCCAGCAATGGGCCGAGAGGAAGCTATCCCTAAAAGATCGGGTGTAGGTGACGAGCGCGCACGTCTCATCCGTCAGCGATTACCGTCTGACTGTCGTACCTTGTCCCGACTCTAACATCACCAAACTAGAACGCATACTATTTCGCTGTTTGTGGAAGAGAAGCGTTCTGATGGTTAAGCGATCCATTTGCTGTCAACAACCAATAAATGAAGGGCTGGCTGGGTATGCCATGGTTGATAATGCGCAGACATGCACTCAGACTGCGACATCTCCGGCACTTCATAGACGACGGTGAACAAGTGGGGTCACCGTTTGTGCAACGCGCTTTCCCGCAGTTTGTCTCTTCGTCCGAAATGCAGTCGTGGATCATACAGAGACCGAGGCTAGGCGAATGGCACCGCGAGTGTCAACTTGCTCTCAAGCGTATCTGTCGTCCAGGACCAAACTTGTGCGTCTTCATTTCCACAAATGCGTTCTATAGAAGATTAGTGGAGAGGAGATGCGACGACGTTCTCGGGTAGAATCTGGGCGTCGACTAGGAACACCTGAGCCGCCTGTTCAGGACAACTTTCGGGCCGGGACCTATGGACAACCATAGAGATCCCTGGTATGGCAGTCCTATCGGGATTGCCCCTTGGGGATAAGCTCTACAGGCACGGTTCGAGACACACCGGACCAACTTCCCCGAGGTGCGGTCAGAGCGACGAAACCGTTCTGCACTCATTCATGCAGTGTCCTACCATTTCGGACCTGTGGGCTTATACCGAACGGCTGCTGTCACGAGTGGGACGAATCCGCTTGTCGTCTGATTCTAGAAAATTGCTCCGCCACCATTTCTTAACAGGGAAGGCAAGGCAGTCTTTATCGTACTGGTGGCCGTGGTGAAAGAATGTGTATGGTGGACTCAAGCAAAAGGTTTAGAGACAAACACTTTCCTCTCCAGACAATCGACAGTAGAGAGGCAAATTTTGTCTACTGAAAGTTTCAAGAAAAGGTGGGTAAATGTAGCAAAGATGGTGCGCGTGAATGAGGAAACCACTTTGAGCATGATCCTGTAAATCGAAAAGAGAGAGAGAGAGAGAGAGAGAGAGAGAGAGAGTACTTTGCACTCATGTGTTTTTTGCTTCTGTGCTTGAGGTTATCGTGGTCTTTTCCGTATGCGTTTCTTTCCACGGATAAATCTAATCTGTTTTTTATATTTATGATATTTTCTGTTATACACGATCCCTTTTGAGCGGCATTCTATTTTTCTCCCCACCTTTTTTTTTTCGAAAAGAAATGCTCTACATTATATTTTTCCCTCTATGTTCTTCCCTGTCTGCCTAACAAATTAACTTATCTATCTATCTATCTATCTATCTATCTATCTATCTATCTATCTATCTATCTATCTATCTATCTATCTATCTAAATATTTAGGCCGCTTGTTTTCGCTATCGTACTTCTTCACTAAATGTACAACATGATATAATAAACTGCAAGACGATCAGCTTGGCAGAATATGCTGGTACATACATACATACATACAAATATATATATATATATATATATATATATATATATATATATATATATATGTATGTGTGTACGTGTGTATGTATATATGTACGCATATACATATCTATCTAACTGTCTATCTATCAATCTATCTATTACACACACACACATATGCTTCCTTTCCCCCCTAGACCGGGGAACAGAAAACCAAGCCGAAAAAAACAAAGCTAATAATAACATTAACTGCGGCCGCATCCAGTAGTGCAACAACAACCGCAATAACCCCAGAAATCAAACTTCTTTTTAGCCATGTTGAATCTGGCGAAAGTTATCCAGAGAAGTATCCAACAGAAAGTATCCAAGGCGAAAAAGATCTTTGCTACTTCCACTGAGTAGCAACAATAATAATAACAACAAAAATGATGTGCAGATCCTGAAGAAACGCAACGAAGTTTCTGCCTTATATATATATATATATATATATATATATATATATATATATATATATATATATATATATGTGTGTGTGTGTGTGTGTGTGTGTGTGTGTGTGTGTGTGTGTATGTGTGTGTGTGTGTGTGTATGTGTGTGTGTGTGTGTGTGTGTGTACATTTTTGCACGGAATCTCGCAGGCTGCTGTGCTGGATCTACTTCTTTGTATTGTTTATATCCATGACATTGCAGATTTCATTGAACATGGCAGCATAAAAATATTTACAGACGACTCTAAGCTCCTGAAAATCATTAATGGAGCATATGATCGAACAATGCTTTAATCGGGCCTATGCGCAGTAACCAAGTGGTCACACAAAAAAAAAAAACAAAAAAAAACAATATGCAGTTGAACGAAGAAAAATTTGAGCTCATCCGCTTTGGAAGAGAGGACTCACTCAAACAATCATATACACTACCGTCAGGAGACCTACTTGAATCGTCGGATAATATTAGAGACTTAGGCGTAACTGTCCACAGCAACCTTAGTTGGAGTGTGCACATCAACAAAAAAGTCGATGTCACCCGCAGAATGTGCTCATCGATCCTCAGAAATTACCAAACTAGGAATCATGAAACCATCATCCTTCTCTTCTCCACATTCGCTAGGCCTCACCTCGAATGCTGCTGCCCATTGTGGTCCCCCTACAAAAAAAAACAAAACAAAAAAAAAAACAAGACATAATGAGGATCGAAGTGCCACAAAGATCAATCACACACACACACACACGCACAAAAAAAGAACGAAATAGCAAGATGGGACTTGATTATTGGGCTCGACTTAAACAGCTGAAAGTCTGTTCTCTGCAACGCCGCCGAGCGATACATTACTTGCCTCATATGGAAAAGAGCAACCAATATTATCCAAATGATATCAGTGTTATGTTTACAATTCACCCAGTATTAGGCCCCCGTGCAATGCGTCCCCTACAAAGGTCGAGATCACATAAGAACATTACGACACAATTGCTTCACTGCAAAAGATCCTGCACTTTT
>NC_142936.1:64440686-64490686 GCF_046866305.1 Octopus bimaculoides | reverse complement strand
AAAGGTCTCAATATATTCTTTATTCGACGTCATAAGTACCATTTCTAAATGTTCAACTTAGAAGGGAAGAGGATATGAAAGAAAACAGACAATCCTACAATACTATTTAATATGAGACCCCTGAAATATGAGTCAAACAAAAGGATTCCTTTATTTTTATCTCTTAGTAATGAGGGAATTTTGTTACACCATTTTCTGGTCCTCTGACATAGATGGAAGGGAAGGCGCCACTACTTTTGAAACTGGTGACCTGGCACCAAAACTATCAAGTGAGGGATTTTCACAATAGAATCAACCTTGTCCGTTGGTGCTGCTAAATTAGATGATGGATTATGTCTACAGCCCAAGAAATAGTGAAACGAAAGATATTACAGTCATTTTAAAGGAAATTATATTTAATTCTTAATTACGAACTTACTTGTTGCAGCAATTTGGCTGAGGCCATACTGGTGCTTCTAGTCGATCAAATCGACCACATGACATGTTTTAAAGCCTAGTACTCATTGTATCAGTTCTTCTACCGAACAGCTAAGTTACGTGGACGTAAACACACCAAACTACTGGTGGTGGACAAAAACAGACACAGACACAATCATATATGTATATATATATATATATATATATATATATATATATATATATATATATATATATATATATATATATATATATATATATATATATATATATATACATATACATATAATACACACATATATATATAGTTGAAATTTACAGAAAATCAAAAGATGAAGACAAGTCTATGAATAACAAGCAGGTGTAATAGTGTGACACTCAGGAAAGTGAGAAAGCCTTTTACGTTTCGAGCCTACGCTCTTAAGCAGAAAGGAATAAGTGGAAATAAACAGAGAGAGAATAAAAAGAAAAAAAAAACAAGTGGATTTAATGGCCAAGCATGCCGACTGCTTGGAAAAAAGGTTCGACAGGAGAGGTTGAAAGAAGGGGAGTTAATAACATACTGGTGATCTCAAAACGAAGGTGCGCGTGCAGTTTGTGTAAGTGAGAATGTGTACGTGTGTGTGGATAGGGGCCAGTGACTTTGACGTGTGTGGCTTTGTGTGTATGTGAGTGCGTCTGTAACGTGTGGGTGCATGGATGATGGTGTGTGGGGGGTTGCTGGTGTGTCGTGTGGGTACTGGGAAGTGGTAGGTGTTAGTTTGTGTGGAGTGGTATGGATTGGTGTCATGTAGTGTGGTGATGTGGCGATGTGTGGGCGTGGGGATGTGGGGTAGGATTGTGCAGTAGGTGTATGGGTGTGGGAGTGAGAGAGTGAAGATTATGGGGTAAGTGGTGGCGGGGTGTCTGTGTGTATGTGGGGGGATGTGGGGTGTGTAGAGGCGGCATCTGTTGGATTGTATCAATGAAGAGACAAGATGGGTAGGAGTGAAGAGGGGTGTAGGTGTCAGGTGAAGAGACGAGATGATGGGAATCAGATGAAGTGTGTGGGGAGTTGAGCCCCTGTGGCGAAGAGAGAAGATTAAATCCTGTTCACGGCGTGTGTATATGTGTGCCTGTGTGTGTGTGTGTGTGGGGGGGGGGCTTGTATGTGTGTGTGTGTCTGTGTAAGTATACGACGGACATCTTTCAGTTTCACTCTATCATCTCCACTCACAAGCCTTAATGAAATAATTGATTGGAGGATAATTGCACTGTTAATGCTTAGAAAATAAAAGTGTTTTTCTTTGATTTGGAAGCAATCTGTCTTGCATTTTTCTATGGAAGTATGGCTACGATGAGTTGTTTTCAAGCATTTTTTTCTGACAGGATGTTTTTTAACGCTTACAACTCGATCAAAGTCCATTAGAAAAAATGTTTCCCTTGAAAGTTAAAATATTCTAGGCATAATTCCGTAGTAATAAATAATCAGGGTATAGATAGTAGATTGTGTAAGTACATTAAAAACACACACAAAAAATTAAATATAAATTTGACGGTAACTATTTTCTAAGAATATTTCATGCCAAAAAGTAGTTCAAATTGCCACTAAATAAAGCTTGAACATGACTCACATGAGAGTTACAGTCGTTCATCTTAGAGGGTGCTACTGCAATGCTTGCTAACATCCGTGATTGCATCCAGAGATGGTCACTTAACTGATTGGGAGAAAAATTATTTAGATCACTCTCCAGTCTATGTCATTACATTTCCGTGGTTAATATAATTGACTCTTTTTTTTTGCCTAATACCTACTTAGGCACTCACACCAACTCGTCTCTCCTCTTCTCTTCATCATTGCTCATTGCGTACTCCGGCCCCTGACCAGCATGCTCTGTCCCCGAACTCAGAACATCGGCTACCGGGAGATTTCACTGTGCTTTTTTTTTTCTAGTTGCCTCCCAGTGCAACAGATTAAACAGAATATTACCGACATCAAACTCACTGATCTCATAGAAGCTCTGTATCTGATGGACGTTGGCCTCTTCTCCAACACTTTTAAAACCGTGAAAGTTGTAAACTTCTTTATCGTACATGTCGTGCATGAACTAAATATACAAATACTATTCATCTTTTCTCGATAAGTATGTATCTATTACACCGATCTAGTGGAACACAATTTATCAAAAATAATAATACAAAATTATTTAGAAAAGCTGCTTCTATTAAAAAAGTTGTTTATGAAGTACCTAAAATATAGCAAAAAGCAAAGTTTTCAGGATGAGATTTATCTTAACAGCAAAGAATAACTCAAAGAATAACACAACACAAATAGTGGACATCCTAATAAGAAACTAACTTGTAGCAGACATTAATGTTAAACTATAAACATGATGGTTGAAAATCAAGCGTGAAAAGTCAAGGGTAAGAACAAACCTAGCTGAAAAACATATTGAAAGTTGTTTCCATGTTACTCTGTTAAAAAAATATCATGGAAGAAAATAATGCTACGAACAAAAATTCATCAAATAGTCTTGAAGCTGAAAGTATTATTGACTAGTTGATGGACGCAATATATTTATTGATGCAGTTGTAGAAAATTATAAATTCAGTCAATGATAAACAAAACTGCCGTACAACATTTTACAATGCATGTATTTACGTTCACCCCTAATCGATAAATCAATGTCGCCATGACAAACTAAACCAACCATTATCAATATTAGACAGAAATATTAGATACAGGAAAGAATGAACTGCACAAATAAACACAAAGAAATGAAAGTCACGAATAAATTCAAAGGTGTGAATGTTAACAAATAAATTCGAAAAGGTCACTGTCTAGAGGATGGAGATGAATACACTTATGTACGAGATGATGAATTATTGAATGATGTATATATATATATATATATATATATATATATATATATATATATATATATATATATATATATATATATATATATGTACACACAGAGATATACGATTATATGTATATATGTGTATATGTATAATGTATGCATGTGTTTGTATGTGTACCAGGGTACATATTTATATGCATATATGTCTCTGCCCTTCCATGTGTATACATAATTTATATTATATTTGTGTATACATTTGCATGTGGTGAGGCGAAAGAAGTATAGAAACTGAGAGAGAAGTCAACCGTTCAAACACTTGCACATGAACTGATCAGTTATTTAAAACATTCATAAAATGTTTTCTTGAGTTCACAGTTGTTCTTGCGCAACCCTGGCTTAATTCAGTGATGTAGCGATGAGTTCTTTGAACTCGTTAGAGTACGACTGCTCCTTGCATGGTTGAAAAAACTGTACCTGAATTGCTTTCTTTACGGTTGATCTGATGTTCAACGTTGCCAGTATTGCGAGAATTCATCTCATTAATGGTGTCTTGGCTGTTTCAGTCTCACTGCAGATAGTTTCTGGAACCATCACACAAGGGTAACTGTTGGTATCTTGTAAGCGATACCTAATTCTAATGCAGGTGAGTTAGATCTCGTTCCCGTTATCGCTACATGGAGAAGTACGTGCAGTTTAGTGAATACGCTTGTGGGTGCAGAGTTTCCGACGGTTACTAACTTCAGAAAATCTAATCAGCACCTGCAAGCTTTCGATTTCTTTGATTGTGCTGTTGGCTAAATTCCAATGCTTCATCATGGAAAATAGCCCATGACTGCTATTGTATAGTGTGTTGTTGGGGGTGAATGTCTACACAGCTGTTATCTTCGTGTCTGTGGTGTAAAACTTGATGTGATGATGGTCACTCATTCACCTCCAGCTGCTCCCTGCTCTTGTTGTGTGGCACTCAAGATGAGATGAATCTACCGATGTTGATTTCTCTATCGTTTTCAATTCAGCAGTCGATGTAGCGTTGATGATCGTATGTCATACTTTTAAATATAAATGCAACAAAATTTTCCTATGTCATTTGCAGTCATTTATTTTCCTTACAAATTTTAAGATAGTGTATGTGATATTTATTTGCATTTATTGCACTCTTTCTACGTGGTTGGGAATTTGAAAATCATGATTTCAAACACTCAATTTTAATGAAATCAATTAAACACGTTGAGTGATGGAATAAAGTGCTTTTTTTTTATTATTAAACCATTTATATTTTCCTCATAATCTTTTATTTTAAAGGTTTTCCTTTGTATGCTCTCGCTTCTATGACTTAAACAGATACTTTATGTCCATAGAAACATGAAGATGCAAAGGTTTAGCAATACAGTCGATCATTGCTGTTCTATTTCAGCTTCCATTGGTTGTTTAAATCCCGCATATTTGTCAATAAACCGAAGGCATCATTTGTTTTAACCATATTTGCTTTTGTAAATTGTTTCAGATCCCTTTTATAGTATTACTGTATCGTAAACAATAAATTATTGCCGAAACTTTTGAGGGCTGATCGTCCTTCCATATCAATGCTGAGATCAAATGTAGGCCGAAGGTAATACATTTTAATTGTTGTAATAATACTTCCACCTGTTGTTTGGAAGATGACATTTTATTTGTTGGCTGCATTAATCTAACCTGATCTCGCGTTTAGATGTAGATTTTGTAAGGATTTTTAAGTAGAAATTTCTATCAAGAATCAAAAACACATGAAATGGAATATTGTGGTTCTCACTAATTTGTTTTTTACGTTTTTAAGTACAAAATAATTTTCAAATAATTTACCAATACCACAGGAAATATATTGACTTCATTCTAGCTGAAAGTGTAGCATTCCTTGGAACTTTGAGGATTTTCAACTAGCTGCTCAGTCACGTGTATTGAATTAAAATTTTCATTTGCAATTATTGGGAGGAGAAAATGTGTTGGATGCAAAGCGACACATAAATACGCCACTTTTCTGTTCTCAGAACCATTGTAATTATTTCCAGATTACTGGCGCATCTCCTGTGAAGGAAATGTTTCCTAGCTTTCACTTTTGCTGCAAAAAGTTCCTCAATAAAAAAACGTGTGCTTGAAAGAAAATTAATAGAGCACATCACATCGCTATTCGTGATGACACCCAAAGCGAGACCTGTGACTATCCTGTAGTTGTTTGAGCGTTAATTAATCTCTGTATTAATGTCTTTTGTTTTCCTATATTATTTTGTTTTGTAGTATAAAATAATGACATTCGGAAAGACGAAACGACCTACATGTTTAATTACAGTCTGGGCAAATTTTACATAAAGTTCAATTAGGACTTTTATGTAAAATGAAATTCAAAATGAACATTATTTCTTTTAGTTTCACCTGAAATAAGTCAGCAAATAATAATAATAACAAAACAATACAAACAATAATACATAAATTTTTTTAAAAATGTATTTCAAATTTTGGCACAAGAACAGCAATTCCGATGGTGGTGTTATGTCGATTACAGTGCTTAACCGGTACTTACTTTATCGACTCCGAAAGGATGAAAGACAAAGTCGACTCCGGCGGAATTTGGTATTGGACGAAATGGTGTAAAGCATTTCACTCGGCATGCTAAAGATTATGCCAGCTCGTAGACTTACAGAATTTAATATTATTATTAAAAATAATAACAACATCAATGAGAAACTGAAATGTACCTTACTGGTACTGGTACTATTTAGCAAGCCTGAGGGATGAAAGGCAAGGTCGAACTCGAAGGAATTTGAACTCAGAATGTAAAGACGAACGAAATGCCGCTAAGCATTTAGCCCAGCGTGCTAATGATTCTGTCAGCTAATAACAAAATACGATTACAATAGATATTTTATGAGATTGGTTGATATTTCGACAGCTTGCCTGTGTCGACTTTAAAATAAAACGTGATACATAGAAATTTAAAATTATAGAAATTCTAATTAAAAAATGTGAACGAGGGCAACCTCTTCACGGAATGACATCATCTGTTTTCAGTTTTCAAGTTTACAAATGGCAAGAAGAAAACAATACAGAAACAAATTAGAGAAGAATAACAAAGAAAAATGAAAAGGAAAAAGAAGAAAATTTAATCAAACAGTTTTGTGTAAATATGAAATTCCCTTGTCGTTTTATTCATCCCTCTAGGTTGTGATGTTAATAACTCATAAAAAAAAAAAATTCCCCTCATGCATTCTGAGAAGTGAAATTGTATCAGATTCAGAATATTTTCTGAGAAGATGCACTTTCAAGTCTTTTTCAAGATTGCAGCCATCGTTTGTTTTACATAAGACGATGTAAAATGGTCTGAAATTCTGTCAAATGAGGCGAATGAATACATTGAGTTATCGTTTCTGATGTTCTGTCTAAAGTTCATTCTTTCACTGTCGGTATTCTCCAAATCTTTTAATTGGTCAGGATGTGTTGGCACTCCGTCGCTTACGACGTCGAGGGTTCCAGTTGATCCGATCAACAGAACAGCCTGCTCGTGAAATTAACGTGCAAGTGGGTGAGCACTCCACACACACGTGTACCCTTAACGTAGTTCTCGGGGATATTCAGCGTGACACAGTGTGACAAGGCTGACTCTTTGAATTACTGGCACAACAGAAACAGGAAGTAAAAGTGAGAGAAAGTTGTGGTGAAAGAGTACAGCAGGCTTCGCCACCATCCCCTACCGGAGCCTCATGGAGCCTTAGGTGTTTTCGCTTAATAAACACTCACAACGCCCGGTCTGGGAATCGAAACCGCGATCCTATGACCGCGAGTCCACTGCTCTAACCACTGGGCTATTGCGTTTTCACATTGGTCAGGATATTCTTGTAGATTAGGCAAGGAAACCTTATGGCAGCAGTTAAATGCTTACTGCAGAAATCCACGTGCATGACAGTGCGTGCATACTACGTTCTTCTCACCAATCGTAAATTGAGTATTTTGTTTTTTTTTTATTATATTCCGTTTTCTTGTTTGAGCTCTGTCATAAGATAATTTTGTGATTCATCTTCTTCCATATTTTTCCTTCTTTCTTGAACTCTCTCATATCTTGAAGGTAATTCGACCTTTCATCATCGTCCATATGTTCCCTTCTTTCTTGAACTGTGTTTCTCATATTTTCTAACTACAACTGCATTTGCTCTTGACTCAGGTGTTCTCGATTCTGTTGATTTCTACCTCTCTTATTTTGAAAATACACTTCTCTTTGGTTCTGGCTCATTTGCTCTATCCTTTGTTGATTTCTTTCCCTCCTATGCCGTAGGATACCCTCTTTCTCCTCATGGCTTATTTCCTTTCTCCTCTGTCTCATCCTCGCGCTGTTCATTGCGCAACTGTTCTCTCCTACGCTGACGCTCTCGTGCTGCGTCCCTCACGCGATTATCCGTATTTTAAAACCTGTTTTTAAGACAATGAATGTCCAAAATTATTCAGAGAGTTTTAATTGAAAAATATATACGAATGCATTATACTGTTTTTGTTTAAAAGGTGAAAATATTTCTGAAATACTCATCTAATGCGCAAGGACACAGTATATAGGTTACGGTTATTATTTATATTGTAGGAAAGTAAAAAGTAAAGGGAGAAAAGAGAATTAATATTTTTTTAATTTTCTTCGGCTCTATAAATTGGATTTTTTTAAATGCTTTCGTCAGTTGCTTGATACAAAAAAAAAAAAAAAAATGAAATTGGAAAAATCCTGGCCAAACGGAAAAATTCTAATTTAATAAAAAATATAGAAAGAGAAAGTTGTGTTTATTTCCACCACGTGACACTTCTCGCACACACACACACACGCACACACACACACGCACACACACACACACACACACACACACACACATTTATATATGTGTGTGTGAGTGTGTGTGTCTTCTAGCCTTTGTTTACTTATACACATCAACAAATGAGCGAATCGAACAACTCTGTCTGGTTGTTCAATTTGCTAGAAATAACAGCCAATTGTCTGTCATATTTTTGATTTTTGTTCGGCTCTGTGAATTTAATTTTTGTTTTAAACGCTTTCGTCCATTACTTGATACAAGAAAAATAAAATTGGAATAATCCTGACCAAAACAGAAACATTGTAACTTAGCGAAAAATATAGAAAGAGGAAGAAAAGGTTGTATTCGAAAGCCAAAGATGTTTTTTTAACTGAGGTGTAATTTTATAATTAAAACAAATTCAAAATGCAAATTTCGTGAGACTTGCCATGTTTTCTGTTGTATGGCTGAATAAACGTGTGTGTGTGTGTGTGTATGTGTGTGTATGTGTGTGTATGTGTGTGTATGTGTGTGTATGTGTGTGCGTGTGGTAGGGCCTTTAATAGTCAGGGATCAATTTCAGTTTAGCTATAGAAAGGAATTCAAATAATCAGCCACTTCGAAAAGGCAGTTTCATGCCGTCATCTCTCTCTCTTTCTCTCTCACTCTCTCTATTTCTTTCAGACTCACTCTATTTCTCTGTGACCCCCTTTTTCTCTCTACTCTCTCTCTCTTTCTCTCTCACTTCCTCTCTCTCTTGCCCGACACAAGTATCAAATTTAAGTATCTTAATTTTATCTTTAAGATGGTTGCTGCTTCAGTGGCCCAGTAGGCATGGGTGTTGAGAAGTAGTAATATAACACATTTACACATAGGTGGTGGCTTCAAATCTCTCCAAGAAATTACAAGAGATCTCGTTAAAAATCTGATTTAAGCAAGAACATTTCTTTCCGCAATTTCTTTCTCTTAAGCGTGACACGCGCATCAGGTACGTACAAAAATCAAATTGGCGTATTAATGTTACTGATAATAATATCAATAATTCCTGGATATATTGGTGTATGACAACATCAGAGAGAATGAGATGAAGGAACGCTTTAGACGAGAATATCTCAGAAGAGCCACATCAAGTATGGGAAGTAAACTCGATGGAAAAATAAGATCAGGGCAATAAAATGATGGGTTGTTTCCTTAATGCGATACGGTACACGTGTAGTTAGATCGACAAAGAATGACTTTGAAGACATGGATAGAAAAACACGGAACTACGACAATTAACAGAAACTGCACCCAGAGGCAATATTGATAAACTGTATGTGTCTATGAACAAATAAGAAATAGACCTCATAGGATGCAAGATCTGTGTTGAGAACGAGAATTACTGTCTGGAAAAGTATATCAAACAACAGACTTAATCCTTGTTTGTGGCTGTTTGCCAAGAATTCACTGGTGTGAGTGGTGAAAGAAACGATATAAGAGACCAATTAAACAATGAAGATCATATGATAATGAATAGTGTTTTTGGATCAATTAAATGCAAAAGAGCCAGGATTTATGTGTGACATCAAGATGGCTGATCAATGGAGACTAAATCAAGAAACGAGTAAAGACAATAACATAGTGAAACACATTGAAACAAAGAACATCTCACAAACAAATAAAGTAATCAAGGCAGCAAGTAGGATTTGCCGAAAGCGTGAGACTTAAGGTCGATGAAAGCATAACCTGGACGGAAAATAAAGGAAATATATAAAAAAAAAACTTGGTGGAAAAGAAGAACACTAAGAATGTGGAAAACCGCGACTTATTATGAGTTTACAGACACAGCGTATGACTACCAGTGGTAGTGGTTACTTATAATCACTTACAGTCAAGCTCTGAATTCTAATTTAGTAAGGATAATTATTTTACTTTGGCCAATAGAATTACGGCTTATATAATCAGCGATTCGAAAATATTTATCATATTGTGGCATACTTTGCCAGATCGGCTGAAAACGAATACCAGTGAAGATATTAAAAACTTGGTTCCAATTAACACCGGTATGTTTTCAGTAAATATGAATGCGATACTTGAAACATAGAATAAACATGCACCACTAAAGGCCCTGAATTAAAAGATCTCGAAATATACCCAAGCAGAAATGGCAGAAAGGCTGGAACGACTTGTATGAAAGTCATATTCATAACAATTATCACCGGAGTATTAGGGGCAAAACCCCACCCAAATGATTCTATAGTCCGCCATTATTCTTTAACAGTGATTGCATGGCCGTACTTTACGGAAAGAATGAATTTCTTCAAAACATTTATTTGGTATTCTTGTATACTTTATGGCTACTGTAGAGTAAAGAGCAAAAATATGTAAGAACATAGACTGTGCAATACGATATATATAATGAAGAGGATAAGTTTTATTTAGAGAATCTACATTAATTTTACTAAACGTTTGTATTTCAGTCTGCAAGAGTAATTACTTGCGTTGAACACAAATCTGCTTCTTTTATGACAGAGAGCATACCATGAATTGAAATATAGCTTTTTTATTTTATATAAAGTCATGCGAGTGGCTCAAACGAAATGTAACATTTGAATTAGATTTTTAGGTTGTAAACTATGTTAATTTTAGGCTGAATCTTAACAGTGGATCGTTATTCAATTTGAGTGAATAAATCTTCTGAAAGCCAAACCATATGGGCATTACCTGACAAATCCGGAATGACAAGAATGGATTTCCGAGTAAAGCTGTTCAATCGATTTCTCAAATCACATGGTAAAGTGGAAGGCTTAAGGAGCTACCGCGGGTACATGGATGTCATTTTCTAAACATTTTCAATGGAAATAACATGATAGAATCGGAAGGAACCTCTGTCGCATTTAACTGACAGCACAAAACAAAATATTCATGTTTCAAAACTTTATCGCTGTGGGTAACATAGAATATGTAGAAATCTAGAAAACGTAACAAATATAATAATAATAATAATAATAATAATAATAATAATAATAATAATAATAATAATAATAATAATAATAATAATAATAATAATAATAATAATAGCAGACATCATATATATATATATATGATGCTAACAACAATTGTAGATTAGCTAAACTTAGAAATATGTCAAAAGAATGCCGATTGCAGAAAAAAATTATTTGGCTACCTGACAAGAATGGCAAAGAAATTTAGGATCAGGATAAAATATTAAGAATGAGAGATTTTACAGGAGCCAAAAGTCAACCGAACCAGAATCAATGGGCAACCGTCTATGACATACCAGTAATTGAGATCATCAACTGTGAACTGAGATATTATCTCAAACATATGAAAAGATGTAACATGATATTTACTATGATTGAGAAAGGTGAATTTATAACCATATATCTTCCCCAGAATTGATGCAACCAGTGTCGTGTAAATTAAAATAACGCCATATGAGAGAGAAAAAAGGCATAATATTCGTAATATACAGCATAAGGTAAAATAGATTTCAAATATACCTACCTCTTAATGTTACTCCCAGTTTATTCTATCTAGTGACTCCCATACTTGCCAAAAGAGTGAAAAATACTCTGGAAAGCGTGTAGCTACTAAAAGAGGTATATAACTGAAGCGCGACCTTTATTCTAATGACTTTGTATAGAGCATTAATCAACCAGTCGAAAACAAACTGAAGCGTTTGTTATCACGGTGACTAACTTAAATCCTTTTCCAATAAGGTGCGACTAGGTACAGAGATAAAAACTTGTTAGCTCATTCGAAAGCCAAATCCTATAACCATTTACATTCGCGTGTGTGTGTATACATACATATAGATACATACATACATATATATATATATATATATATATATATATATATATATATATATATATATATATATATATATATATATATATATATATATATATATATATATATATATATATATATATATATATATATATATGTATATTACAATTAAAAAGGGTAAAGGATTATCAATTTATTAATTTATTAATAAATTAATAATTAATAATTTTTACCAAGCCCTTCGGTATGTAAGCACCATTATCGGTGTGGAACTTACTTAAAAGTTCTTATACATTTATAAACAAAATTAAGGGATCAGCAACAGGTTGCTTCACCACATACCGAAGTTCAGAAATAGCGGCTAAAAATGCTATTTCTGAACTTCGCTATGTGGTGAAGCAACCTGTGTGTGTATGTATATATATATATATATATATATATATATATATATATATATATATATATATATAATTCAGACAGTTGCAGCCAATGGAGAACTATCTAGGGAAACGCAAATATTGAGCGGTGTTCCGCAGGGAACTGTCCTGGGACCACTACTGTTCATAGTGGCCCTTCTGGACATGATCACGGTCACTCGGTGAGCCACTGTCACTAGCTACGCTGATGACGCAAAACTATCTCAGGCAATAAAGAATCCTGATGATATTGTAAGCCTGCAGAATGACCTAAATGCAATATATGAGTGGGCAGAGCAAAATAATATGCAGTTCAATGCAAAAAAATTTCAAGTACTGCGCTACAAGACCACAAGTACCTCCCAACTGGCATACACAGGGCCTGGAGGTACTGCAATCCCAGAACCACAAACACTAAGAGATCTGGGCATCAACATGTGTAGTGATGCATCATTTCACATGCACATTGTCAAGTTGACAGCAAAGTGCAGACAACTGGCAGGGTGGATACTGAGGACATTCCGTACAAGGGATCAAAAAGTCATGTTGACTCTATGGAAGACATTTGTTCTGAGCCGCCTAGACTATTGCTCTCAGTTGTGGTCACCACACAGTGTCAAGCGGACAGCAGAACTCGAGGCAATTCAGCGTCACTATACAAGAATGATCGCCACAGTCCAACAGATGAACTACAGACAGCGACTGAAGGCACTAGGTCTCTACTCCCTGGAGCGCAGGCGGGAGAGATATGTAATAATATACATATGGAAAATACTGGAAGGACTGGTGCCAAACTTTGGCATCAAGTACTACAAGAATGCCCGCACAGGTCGCCACAGCATGGTACCAAAGGTGCTGACCACTGCATCTCACATAAGAACGAGGTACTGTAACAGCCTCGGTTTCAGAGGATCTCAACTGTTTAATGCCCTGCCAAAACATTTGAGAGACCTGCAAGACATGGATATAGAAGTCTTCAAGACAATACTCGACGCTTTCCTCTCCACGATACCAGACGAACCAATGGCTCGAAATGAGACAGTTTCGGGCAGCGATGTCAAGTTCTCTTATACATCAGATGTGCCATCAAAACTCTTGATTGGACTCTATCAGGTGGAGGAGAAGAGCCATGCAAGGAACGTGAAGAGAGCACAGCATAAAGACGGAAATTCATGGTGGCGCTCCAGCATGACCACAGCCACTTGGCTGAAACCCATAAATAAATGAATAAATAAATAATCGCTGACCAAACACCATTCATTTTTTTTTCTCCTTGTTTTCTGCGTATTCTTTCTGTTGAAGAGCGTAGCTCGAAACGTTAAAGGCTTTCTGTATTCCCGAGCGTCAAACTAATACATCCTTTTGTTGTTTACACCACCTGTCCTCGTCTCTTGTTGTTTTTTTTCGTACATTCTCCCATATATATATATATATATATATATATATATATATATATATATAAGCAATGTTAATTCTCTAAATGAAGTATTAACAGTAACTGCACGATAAAGTGTAGTATATTGCCACTTAAGTGTGGCTGACCCCTAGGGGTGGATGTTACTGTTGCTTTTAGCCCCAGGAGGACATCTCCTCCAGCTGGCTTAACCCTGAAATCCGGATCCGTTCGTGCTGCAGATGTTGGTGAGAGGGATAACTACCCTTGGCAAACAGGACACAGTCGTGTGTCGATAAGCCAGCTGGAGGAGATGTCCTCCTGGGGCTAAAAGCAACAGTAACATCCACCCCTAGGGGTCAGCCACACTTAAGTGGCAATATACTACACTTTATATATATATATATATATATATATATATATATATATATATATATATATATATATATATATATATTTATGTGGAGAATGGAGCAGCAAATACAAGAAGAAGCAATTCTGTTGGGCTAGTTAGCCGTTGTTTTATTATGTGGAAGTTATGTAATGAGTCATTGTGGAGGTTGCGGTTATGTAGTGAGTCATTGTGGATGTTATGTAATAACATCCACAATGACTTATTACATAACCGCCACACAATAAAACAACGACTAACTAGCCCAACAGAATTGCTTCTTCTTGTATTTGCTGCTCCATTCTCCACATAAATATAATTATAAACTACGGTTTAAACAATAAATTACCTGCCTCTGGATGCCCTCTAACCAAGACGGTACCCGTACAGGTGATTCCCAGGAGTGCCTCAGGATTTAAACATCCCCTGGTTGCTTGGATGCTTCAGACTACCCCTAAAGGATTGAGACAAGCCTATCATTTACCTATATATATATATATATATATATATATATATATATATATATATATATATATATATATATATATATATATATATATATATATATATATATATATATACAAGGTGGTATCAAAACTTTCTCGGAATAGTTATGTTTAATAAAAAATAACTTATTTACCTAAGTTTAACCTTTGAAATAGTCACGTTGCGCAGCAGTATACCGGTTCCAGCATCCATGACACTTTTAGAAACCCGTCTGGAAGTCCGTTTCCGTAAGCAAGTCGAGGACTTCCTGCAGCTGGCTCTTGATTTGAACAACAATGTAAACCTTTCAGCAGCATTTTCATCTTGGAGAAACGATGGAAATCAACAGGTGCTAAATCTGGCGAATTTGCCGTGTGCGGCAACGACAGCGTGTTGTTTTGGCCGAGAAACCTACGAGTGAGGACAGCTCGGTAACAGGGACCAGTGTCGTCTTGAAGAATCCGTTTTTCGCGCGCCATATACCTGGTTACTTTCGACGAATGCTCTCCCTCAAACACTTTAAATCGTTCCGGTAGAACTCTCGATTGACGGTCTGGCCTTGGGGGACGAATTCCCGATCCAAAGTACGACGGATGTCGAAAAACACAATGAGCATGCTCTTGATAGAGGTGCGGAACTTTCGTGCTTTTTGAAGCTCCCGTGGGACTGGAAACATTGCATATAACCCATTGCCTCGTCGCCGTAGCCTTGCTCAATGTCTGTTTAACGCAAAAGTTCACATTGGGCCTTTGTTCCAACTTCCTGTCTATTGCAAACATCACAGACTACAGCATACACATGATCACAAAAACCCAAATTTTATAATTTCCTAGGTAAACGCAGAAATGTCAAATGGTACACTGCCTCATAAATGTCACTGCTAGCTCTCACGGTACATGCAACTATGTGCTGCCATCTGCTGGCACGTTACAGAACAATTCTGAGAACCTTTTGATACCATATATATATGTGTGTGTGAGTGTGTGTGTGTGTGTGTGTGTGTGTGTGTGTGTGTGTGTTCGTGTGTGTGCATGCGTGCATGTGTGTGTGTGTGAGTGTGTGATCTAAAAGTTAGAAAGCTGCACTCATGATCCCTAGATCATAGGTCCGATTCCCTGACCGGACGGCGCATTGTGTTCTTGAGCAAAACACTTCATTTCACATCGCTCCAGTTCCCCTTTGATCAGGCGAGATTGTTGACCCGCTCGCCTAGCGAGCCATGTGGCGTAATTTCAATGCTAAGAGCGCTTTATGACCAGCGATGTGTAGCAACATCTGATAGCCTGGTCTGTCTTGTATATAGGTATGTTGATACAAACAGAAAAATAGAACTCAAAACATAATTTTATTAATACTTAGCAAGAAGAACATATTCTTAGGTAGTGTGAACACAGACAAATTACTGCCAAATAGATTGGTAAGGAGAGGAGTACAACAACATCAACCAAAAGACCTAAAACTTGTCTTCAGACGAGAAGAAATAAATAAATATTAATAGAGCAATCTAAAACATACTCGAACCATGTGTGAATCTTCGTGATAAATGTGTCGCAAGCGAGACCTAATAACTGAAAATGAATAAGAATGAAACAATAAATGTATAAATATATTGAAATATGAATTGATACCAAAACTGGTTACAGCGGCGCAGAACAAAATAAAACAAGATAAAAATCTATATGATAAATATCTCTTTCATATCGAAGGAATAAATAACTATGAAGGAAAATGTCTAAAGTAAATATAGACAAAAACAACAGTTTAATGTTAGCTGTGACCCTTTCAACAAGCAAGGATATGTCTAAAATTAAATCTGCTCCGAAAGAAACTTTGTAATTTTGAGTATTTTATTCCTGACATATTATTAAGATATTTTTAATAAAAATAAGTTAATTCCTACCTTAAAAGAAATATCCTAAACCAATGCATAGAAGCATGATTCTAAGTGCAAAGATTGAGAGGAAAGCAGAAAATGGGGAGATTAATGCTTTATATAATATATAAGGATATAAAGATATATGAAAGCGTTTGGGAACAGACGATGATATTTGATATTGTCACTGCTACTCAAAAGAGGAAGTAGATGTATGTGGGATACAACAACACAAAGGTATAGAGTCGTTGGACGGCATTTATATCGAAACGGTGACTTTTAGTAGTAATTTTGAAAATGAGGACCATCATCCACATAGTGAAACTGTATCATTGGTCGTTGTTCTGACTTCTAGCAGCATCAAGCGGAAGACCAAAGAAATCTTGCAAGTATATACATAGGCTTACATCGACCACTGCTGATGAAAAAAATATATAAAAGAGAAATAAACAGCGAATGGCAGTAATAAATATAATGAAGTTAAAGAAAAAACAATGAATATAGAAACTGTAAAATTAACGTCATAAATCTTTGAAAGGGAATTAAAGAAATGTACAGATCTTCTAAACAGAATAAAAGAAGTAACACATTACAACAACAACACATCAACAATTACAATAACAAGATCAGAATAAACAAAATAAGGTGTCATACATTTATATCAAAGTCAAACCTCAGAGCAAGAGCGCCGAAAAATGTCTTGGTTAAAGAAGAAAACTTAGAAAAACAAAAGTTTTTTTTTTCAGATGTATTTCCTCAAACAATCTCGTAAATGATTAAATGCAAAGACTTCGATTTACATATAAAAATCTGTATTCGGTTTGATTCAAAAGCGAAAGGTGTGAGAATTAAGGTTCGTGCAAACTCGTTTATATATATTTTGTTTACGGGAGGAAGAGAAACCTTATACATATAAGAATTCCTCGCCTCTATTGAATTGTTGCTAAACTAAAAGGAACTACACTTCAGAGAAGCTTCTTTTTTTTTTTTTCAAGTTGCAACAGAAAGAGTAAAACTGATAGTCGATGAAGCAGGCGAAAGAGATGCGTGTCATGTTGTAAACCTATCAAAATACACTCACCCCATTTATCTGCGGCTCTCTTTCTATTTCTTTGTATACCTATCTATGCCGCTCTCTCTCCCTCTCTCCCTTTCTCTCTCCATATATATATATATATATGTACATACCCACATATATATATATATACACACACACACACACACACATATATATATATATATATATATATATATATATATATATATATATATATGCATATATATATAGGCACACACATACATATAGAAATACAGACACGTATATAAGCATATAGATAACACACACACACACAAACACACGAACGCACAGTAACACTCATACGCACATGTACATATAATATTTAGAAAATTGTTTCAATGGATTCTTCCCGAATAGTATTTGCCGTGCAAGCATTATTTTTATGGAGCAGCAGTTTTATCTTAAGTGAGTATTAAATATTTGAGAAAACAGTTATCTGTTACAATTTAGGAAAATATTGAAATTGAATTTAAGTGTTAACAAGAATTTTAATAGAAATTATTTCCAAAAACTGTTGACACTTATATTTTACCTGATTATACTAGCCTTATACATAAATCACGTCATAATTCATAAAGTCAAACATAATTTTTAAAATAGTTCAATATTGATCTCTCATTTGATGAATGTGATCTCTTAATGATTTTCGGCTTAATTCTTCACAAACTGTTTTGTTTACTCCTTTGATTGTCAGTCTATAAGTACATAACGCTTAATCAAAAACACCTCATTTGAAGATTTAATGAAGAAACTTATTAAAATTATTCGAAATACATTGTAGTGTCATTAGAAAGTGTTTACGCTTTATGAAGTTTTAACATACGTTTTATTTCGTTTTTGTAACCTGTACGTGAGATAATGGCGAAAATGAAAGTACAATGAATTAGAATTCAACATCGTACTAGAATTTCCCGGAAGAGAAACCCGGTAATTACTTTTAGACAAGGTGTATTATGTTTATATAATTTTAATGGAAATAACTTGTAGACGTCGTAAACAAACTATAAGTATGTTTTGGTGCTTTGCCAAGTCGAAATATCATTAATTTCCTCACCGCTTATTGAAGCCATCAATTACATAATTAAAGATGTCCAAAATGACAGGAAACTATCACACTCACAACGATAGTATTGGTTTATTTAAACTTACAGCCAGGTACCTTATTATCACCACTGAAAAATTGAAGTACTGCACTAGTGATAGAAAGAGTATAGCATAACAAACCCATCGACTATTTGGGGGGAATTAGTGACACAGGGTAAAACGATTCCACAAGTTCACGTATGGGAGGAGCTAAACTATTTGTAATTTAGTTTTGTCAATCTTTGTTTAAACAAAAATTAGTTTGAAAAAAACGACTGGAAAACTAGGTTAAAATATATATATATTATTCTCATTTAAGCAGGTAATAAATATTTCTTATACAAATGATGCCTCCTCAAACAGGAGTCAGCTATTTAACGTAATGAATATAACATATATAATGGATTAACATGAAAGAATATGACTGTGAACTAGCAGTTGGTCATAAGAGAGAGGTTAATACTAGAACTTAGGAATTATGACGCAATTACCTTAATTGTTATGAAGAAATTTCTAATAACATAAATAATTCATACACACACACTATATATATATATATATATATATGTGTGTGTGTGTGTGTGTGTGTGTGTGTGTGTGTGTGTGTGTGTGTGTGTGTGTGTGTGTGTATACAAATATATATGCATATGTGTATATACATACATATATAAACAAACACACACATATATATATACCCACACAGTGCATAAATTCTGTTAACTGACACGCTTGCTCACCAAATAAAGTCTTATTCGTAGTATTACGGTTTTCTTATTGATAAAGACACTTAAAATTGAAAGAATTTAACCAAAATTGACTAAAAATATTTCGTAGTTAAAAAAATATTGTTGGATTTTATTTTGGGCTTACAAGAGAGCATTATAAATTCTTTTCCTGTTCAGTATGCACGCGATGAATAACATAGATAGTTTTGTTAGGCTACTGAATAAAATAATGAAACATCAGCCTTATGCTACTTTTGAATTAATTATCGATATTGCATTCTCTGTTCTGACGACCGACTGTGTCTGTATGCTCACCGTAGATTTATGTCTTTCGTTATCGTGAACTATGAAAGCCAACCGTTCACTTTATTGTTATTTAACCTGTGTTCAACGAGGATTGACGAAACCGATAATGAGAATCCTTTCCTCCACGATCGTCAGTTTTCTTTTCCAGAGTGTATCATCAAATATTTTTTTTATTTAATCTGTGTAGAATGTGTATTAAGTGAGAATTTTGCGTTGCTTCTAGTAAGTAGATTGAAGAACCAAAGATTACTACATAAGGCTATTCAATTGTACTGTTTTTTTTTCAATCATGCTGTAACCAGATATGGGATATGTGTTACAAGCAGTTTTTCAATACGATAAAATATGTAGAGCACCGATTGCCTTTAACCAAGACATTTCTCAGATCTTTCATGAATGCTAGATGTTTCGACAAGTATTTTTTTTCAGACTTATAACAGCTTTCGGTGTTAAGGGCTTGATAAATACGAGGGCTGAACAGTACTCTATAGTAGTTATCCACTTGATTGTTCTTCATGGCTGGGCAATTATGAATTGCAGACAGAAGCAACGTCCTATGAAAAACTTCATGCCATATATAGGAGGTGATAGCTCTCTCGCATTCACAGAAGATTCCATATTTTTTACGGGGATGGCATAAGTATCCAGAGCAACGCACTTAATGTATGAAAACAATATTTGAAAATAAAAGTATCGATATTCAAGAATAAGCAAGAAGTGGAATAGCATAAACAACTCATATGAACTGCTAGTGAGTAGAGAAACTAATTCGCGCCCGTTGACGACGACTTAAAATCCATGAGGTTTCTGAACCTCTTGACTGTGATCGCGGTGCATTACAGATGGTGAATAAGTAGCACTAACGGAAAGCACATTGGATGTCACAATGTGCTACGATCCTCTGGATGCATTTCAAGTCAATGAACCCACGTTTTTGTCGAGCTGATTAGGCAATGAAAAGTAGGTCTACATTTATAAACCGGAAATTTGTCAGAGAAATTTGTCTCTTCTCCAATACGCCAGAATCCTAAGAAACAGCGACTAGCACAGAAAACAATGATTACTGATTTGGGATGACAAGAACAGCATTCATTTTGAAATTTCTGCGGGCGGTGCTTTGATAAGTTAAAAAACCTTACTTGAGCCATTCGGCGTAAGTGGCCGAACAAGCATATAAAAACGGCTCACATTTTCCATGAAAATGCGCAACCACTCACTATTTTAGTACCAAAGTTTGCAAACTTTAAATTTGTGCTGGTCAGTGGTCACCAGTCTATATATCGGATCTAGTATGCTGTGACATGCTCTTGTTCGGTTTAATGAAGTAGTGTCTTCGGGGTGGGGAGGAATGTCTTTGGTGACAGAGAAAGTCGAAGTAAAAGGAATTGAGAAAAAGTGAGTTCAACAATGAACACTTTCATATTTTTAACGAGGTTTCGAGAGTTACACTCAACGATGGCGGAAATGCCTCGTTGAGTGTAACTCTTGAAACTTCATTTTAAGTGTGCATTGTTGAACTCACTTCTTCTCAATCTTCTTTACTTCATCTCTCTCAATCAACAAATCATTCTCCCCGAACACATACCTTCACTAAACCGAACATAAGTAAGCCACAGAATACTAGATAGGAGATGTGGATTAGTGATCGCTGACCAGACCACATTGAAAGTTTGCAGAATTTGTCACTAAAAAGGTAACGCAATGGACGCTACTTCATTTTCGTTTCAACTCCTAAACTGTCCAAAAATCAAAGAATTATTTTTTATTGCCGTCGTGTGATAAGAGTGTGAGTGTTTGAAAAAAGTAAAATGTACACACCCTCAGTCTATGAGTAGTAACAACGCACTCACTACTTCCAAATCCGCTACCTGTTTTTCACTCCACTCAATGTTACACTTCGTTATATTTGCTCCTACGTACCTCTCTGTATTAGATATCGTGTTCTCTGCTATAGAACTGAACTGTTATCTGTTACATATTCTGTTTGGTTGCAGTGGAAATATCAAACATGCTGATCACCATGCTGAGTTATACACATAGAATTATATACAAACACAGAGGCACACTTATTGAACATATACCCAAAGTTTATATTCTTCGTAGTATTGTTCAAGTTTGTTTATTTGTTGGTTTAACTCTAAGTATCATACTAATTGCTTTCTAATCTTTTATAATGCTGCGGTTAAATATCAGACATTCCGTGATATAGGAAGCAATGTAATAAAAAGAGAAACTAATTAACTTTAGGTTTTTACATAACATCAACTTCGAAAACTTCTGCGCCCATCTTTATATCTTATGTTTCTGTTGGTCTTTTTTTTTCCTGCAATTTTAATAATGTTTTTTTTCTTTTTATTCCGCTACAAAACATCAACAAATATATTCGATTTACTCTAATGTTAACCATGATACACTTATTCGCTGCAAATTCACCGAAGTGTTTGATGCTGAAGAGTTATTAAAAGTCGACAACTCCAATTCTTATCATAGACAACAGCTGGTTTGTACTTTTCGCACCAGTTAAATTTTCATTAGCTTATGAACGTCTCCCAAATAGTGAATGAACAATGAATTTCCAACGTATCTAAACGAATTATAAAGCGTAACAGAGTGTCTCCGTTAGATAAAAATAGACATTACATTAATCTAAAGTAATTCTTTATTTATCAGTTACTTTAGTTGTAAATATTTCTGGAAGTATTGTCACCTAATTGACTAGCGCATTTCGCAAAATAGTGCCAATTTTGTTTCCAGTTTCTCACAAATAAGAAATTTAATAAAGACTATTTCTTTCTTTTTTTATTAATATTTAATATAATTTTTCTTTTCCCAAAATAATACTTCTTGTATCAGTTGTGGAGATTTAATTTCATCAGTCTGTTCGATGTGTCGACGAGTTAATAGATCACTGAATTTATTATTTTTGACCTCTTTTAACAAACCCTTCTCTCAGAGCTATTTCTACCCTCCTTCTACATTAGAAACACTCAAGTCTTATTGTGTAGTTAATTGTTTCGTGAATTTCGTTATTAGGATTTTCACTCATCCAAACACACACATTCATATATGTACACAGATATAGAACATACATTCATATATGTACACAGATGTAGCACACACATACATATATGTACACATATATAACACACACATACATAAACACATACACACGCATACACAAATACACATTTACACACAAATTCATAGATGTCAGAGCCAGGCCATGCATAGAAACTTCATTAAACATATAAAGTAATATTTGTTAAATAGAGAAAATGTCATCATGTTAATTTTTTACCGGGAATAATTTTCTCTTTTTTTGTCTGCAAAAGATAAACAATTTTAATTTGTTTTTATTAATTAAATCATCTAATGTCAGCCAAATCATCCAAAATCTGATGTCATTGGTAGGCTCGTAGAATCTATAGATGGTTAGGAAGGAAATGTCAGAAGTGGGCGTTAAATGTTGAGAATATGACAATAACTGTTAATTTCAGAAGTATGCATTAAGTGTTGAAAATCTGATAAAAGCTTCTAATATTTAGGAATATTTCATTCAGATGTTGAATTAATGAGGATACAGTGATAATTGTAGAGATCAAAGTGTTTGGACAACTTGGGATTTGGCAAGCCCGTTGTGAGTTTCCATAGATTGGAATAGATTCCTATTGAGAAAGAAAGCGAACACGGTTTGGTAGAATTGGTCTTACGAATCTTATTTTGTGATATAAACATGAAATAAATTACTGTTTTTGTATTTATTAACCATATTACCAAAAACATTAAGTCATGATTATTCCATCTTTTTTGCACGCTTTCTTTACTCCACATTATATTATCCCATGTGTTCATACTGCAGACAGTTGATGGAAACGTGATATAAATATGGATGCTAATTTCGGCTAGCGGTGAAACATCCTCATAGTGGTTACGTTGTTGGTCTACAGGGAATTTAGCAGCACATTACGATTGTATGTATAGAACTTTTCTGAAATTGCAAAACCTGCTAGAAATGATGTTGTTATATTAAAAAATTGGCTGCGGCAGAGATTTGTAAAATTAGTGATTACCTATTTGACAATCGACAAGATCATCTTGTAAAATGTCTTATCTTTCTGACACACTTTTGGGAGAGGAAGATGTCATCTCCATTTTGATATTCGTGCGTATGTAGAATTCATCTGACTGAGAATTGCAGACAATAGTTATTCTCTTACACAGCTGGTAGATTATTTTAATGCATTGAACACCGAAGGTTAAAATGAAAATATGAATGGGAGGGAATTAAATTCAGTTCTCAAGCCGCTGAGAGATAGGAATGTGCTGTTCGATACTATAAAATTGCTGTTTTAGTCATGAGTATTATTTGTAATACTCTTACTGTATTGACGGGAAGTCTACATAGATGCTTATGTAAAGGATGTACAGAAATTACTGCAAAATGTCACACGCAGAAAGACAGACTACAAAACGTAAATCAATTTATAAACTTTATGATCAATCAGCAAATGTTGCCCATCAACTTTTGATAAATTAAACGCACATTTAGAATTTCAATAAAACAAGTCAAAATAAAGCATAAATATTAATAGTTTATAGGTTTAAATATATGACTAACGTTTGTGCATAACTGAATGAAAGTAATGACTTCCTAGAAACGTCGTTGTTGTTTAGTCCAAGTCAAGCTGATCTACAATAAAAAGAATTACAGCCTTTTACAACTACGAACATCCAGTATTTTATTAAATATATTGTATCTAAAACTATATTATGTAAAGTGTCCTTCAGTTTTATGTAGGGTGACCGTAAATTGGCCGTTCTGTTATCAGTTGATCTGCTGCAAGGAAATATCCTTTTTGGCTCATATTTGCGTGAACGTTGCCGATAGCAGAAATAGAAGTCAGCTCGAAACTTCTCGTTAACTTTGCTATAGAGAGCTCCCCAGAAGTGTTGAGAACATAAAATATAATATACATGTTTAAAGTTTAGCACAGAAATTAGACATCCTTCAGAGTCTGTCTACAACTCGGCTTCATATGCGAATGTTTATATTTTGCAAGGCTATATATATATATAAAAAAATAATAATTGTAATAATTGTCATAATCGAGCTACCACGAATACTAATTTTCGTGTAACGTTCAGACTATTTGCTAGCCAAACACTCAAAGCTCATTATTGATCATTTGGCGAACCTTTTGAGTGAGCTAACGTTATTTCAAAGATATACACACTTGACCTACAGGAAGTGGAGAGAAACCCTTCCTGATTCATAATACTTTATGAACGTTTCAGTAGAAAAACATGTTGTGCACATATCCATAAGATGGTAACAACTGACAAATAAGAAAAAAATAATAAAATGTTAGGCATATAAACGCACCATTAACCATTACCCAACTTCAATAACATTACACTAATAGCAGTAAATATTTCTGTATTCTAAGGTGAAATGAAACGTAAATTCATTGGAGCAAATAGTAATAACAGGGGACACAAACACTAAGGTGATTCAACTTCTGCGGGAAGACGAATTCAGGGTGATGATAACCATATACCAAAACAAGATTTAACACAGTTTCATGTATTTGAGATAAAACGCAATTTCTTGATGATCAAGCGACTGTATAAGCACTCGAAGAAGGTTAGATAAAAGAGAAATCAACGTAAAAACAGGGCTATGATATCATGGAAGTGAACACTTTTCAGACAGCACTCTTTAGTTTCATCGAAAGATTGATTGCGCCTCTGACTGTACAGAGGTTTATATTTAGTTGCCTTCAATATTTGATGAAGAATTAATCAAGGTTTTGGCATAGCAGAAGTTCATGCATATTTGATTTTCTACTTATGGATGTATATGAAAAATTTGAGAACAAAAGCAAGGTAAGCACCACACTATATTTAGTGTTCAACTGAATATACAAATATATGCCCCCATACACAGTAATAGATATGTCGTAACTATATTCGCAAAACACTATGTATTTGTATTTCATTTCTTGGTAAAGTCATTCAATTTTAATCAATAATAGCCTTAAACGTGATTCATATCGCTAAATCCCATTTCTACAAGAGAGTAGAGCTGTCTAGTTGGAAAAAAATAAAGCGTACATATTGTACAACATACATATATTATACTTCCGATATGAAATCTTACTTAGATACATAAATTATACTAAAAGTGAGGAGACGACAGACTGAGACAGAAGCATGTAATATATGGAAGATAACATTCGAAACTATCCTCTTAGCTGTCATATATGTTTCCAATAGTAGTTACAGTAGGTTATCGCTAAAGTAACTCATCTTCAAATATATATCACTGTATGTACATAACTCTCTCACAATATCTGTATGTGCAGACACGGTTGTGTATGTACATACTCATATTATATAAATGTGTGTGTGTGTGAGTGTGTTCGGTGTGTATATATTTATATATATATGTGTATATATATGTATATATTTATATATATATATGTGTATATATATGTATATATTTATATATATATATGTATATATATATATATATATATATATATATATATATATATATATATATATATATATATATATATATATATATATGCATGTGTGTGTATATATATATATATATATATAAAGAGAGAAAGAGAGAGAGAGAGAGAGAGAGAGAGAGAGAGAGAGAGAGAGAGAGAGAGAGACAGAGGAACGCAGAATATATATAATCAGTATTTATGCTTCATATAATGTACATGTGCTACAAAAAAGCCGGGTAGTTTTAACTAAGCAACACAATATGGCGATTCCTATCATTAGTATTAGCGATAGGAATACGACACACAAGGATTGATGCCTGTATATCCATATATATATATATATATATATATGTGTGTGTGTGTATGTGTGTCTGTGTGTGTGTGTATATATATATATATATGTGTGTGTGTGTGTGTATGTATGCACATATGTGTATGCATATATGTAGGTACGTGCACAGACACACACACACAGACACACACACACAGGTACACACACATGCACGCACACACACACACACACACACACATACACACAGACACACACACATATATACCAGTATGCAATTAAGTACAGAGAGTTTAAATCCTTTAGGCTCACATAATTAATGGCGACAGATTTTCTTAAATACGAGAGCGGGCTGAAAAATTCAAAGGCTGATTATAAAGGAGTGGTGTTAGAGGGGTAGACTCCTGCATGCATTGATTTCTTGTTTTCTTATTAATAATTGCGTTCTTTCTTTCCAGGTAAACTGACAATTGACTGTTTAAATACATGAAAAGTAATTAATTGTTACATCCCTTAAAATTTGACAAAATTTGGCATCGTGGTGTTATCAATTACCGGCAAAAAATGATTTAGTCCCCAAGGAATTCATGCTGACGAGTTTGCTACATGAGAGGATGATCTAGCTTTATTAATAGTGAAAATGTGGACAGTTGAATTTAGGAGGGAAAATGAGAGTGTTTAAGATGACGCTAGGTTTGAACCTCCTGGAAGTCCCACTATCGATGAAACGAATGGATGACAGTCAATTGACTATAAATCAAATAGCCAACGGATATATATATATATATATATATATATATATATATATATATATATATATATATATATATATATATATATATATATATATATATATATATATATATATATATATATATATATGTATATATATATATATAGATAGATAGATAAATAGATATATATATGTGTGCATTCGATAACATACGCAGTTTTAGACGCGTTTGACCATGTCACTACACAGTAATTTCCCTTTGTTTTTAACGGTCATTTTTCACAGGAATTTGCAATTGGCTGGATAACTGAAGAGATATTGGCTCCAACCCTGGCATCCGAAACTCGGAGTTTTATCATTGCTACTGGATAAGTGTCACATTTATACATATATATATATATATATATATATATATATATATATATATATATATATATATATATATATATATATATGTATATATGTATGACATAGTTATATTAATATGTGCGGATAAACACCACCAACACCCTAGAAATAGAGCCTACACGGTGCTAAAGCCAATTCATACTTGATTAGCACAGTTTGGAAACGGGCAGAGGAAAAAATAATTAAGACCTTTCGATGAATTGTAAATCGATTTGTAGCTTAGCGCAACAAATCACCTTGCTGTCATCAGTAAAATATGTCAAAGTATATAGATGCAAATAGCTATACATACCCACATGAACAACATATGCGCGCGCGTGACTATATGCATACATTTGAATGTATATACTAGTAAAAATCAAATTTTTGTTCTCATTTCAACCACGTGCATTTACTTTCAAAATAATCTCGCTGTGAAAGCAATTTTGATCGGGGGAAAAAATATGCATTTTATAATATATATATATATATATATATATATATATATATATATATATATATATATATATATATATATATATGCGTGTGTGTGTGTGTATCTATACTCTCTTTGGTTTCGTTTATCCGCATCAAATTACGTATATGCAACTTCTCACCTGTACTAGTAAAAGGGCTATTGTATATTATTTTCTACAATTGATTAATTAAATCCATCTAAATAATAATCCTTCTTTCTTTTATGAAGAAGATAACTAATATATCATTTCCTAATAAGTGGCAGTCATTTCATAGTATCCAACTACAAGGTATTATGTCACTCAAAAATATTCCTACTTATGCCTATTGTTTGCTAAATTTTATATTCCTATTTTCAAAGTCATCTGAATTTCGGCAACGTGATAATCAGAGATGCGATTATAAACATTTTCTGTTCAAATGTATCCTTCTTGCTGCATATTTAGTTTTAATGTTTCTTTTTTCTTGCTCACACACATACATGCAGTTGTGCACGCACATACACGCACACACACACATACACACATACACACAGCCACACACAGATACACACACACACACACACACACACACACACACAATGTTGTTGAAAAAGCGATACAGCATAGATAATAAAGGTATATGTCGTCTCATACCGTAAAGAAGACTTACGGGGATACGTAGTGTGATTATCAGGTTAAACGTCCGTAATTCTCTACATACATTGTAATACTCTTATAAAAGACTTTTACTTCTAACTTTAAACCACATCATTTGAATATACTTTTACAGAAAAAAAGGCTTTATTTATTTGATTATCCCCTAAGGGTGAGTAGGTACGTAGAACAATTTAAGTAGAACATTCAGAATATGTAAGTTGAATATTCAAAAGATCAATGCTGGAATCTCGTTAGACAGAACATAACGATGCGATTATATAGCAATCACTGCATGAATCGTAGGACTTGATGTAACCTTTACCCCGAGGAAATATGCAAATATACTACAAATTATTTCAGGAGTTGTTAAATGCAGACGAGACGATACGTATATAGTATGAATGTTATATTCTTGAATAAATATACTATTTTTAGAAAAAAGATAGTAATTTGAACATATATTACATAGATTCAACTGCAATTATTGACAATTCATTTGTATTTAATTTGAATAACTTCGGGTGATTTTATTAGTATATGTCTAGCTTTGTAATGAATATTAGAGGTTATAAGTCCTCGATATAATACTGAACCATTTCTCGATTATCCGACATTCATGTAAACATCTAGTTCACCAAATTTGGTAGTCTATATGACGCCGCTCAGACTGCCACTCAAAGTCAAGCAATTTCATTCAAACTCCAAAATCATGTACTCGTTGATATACAACCTCATAAAGGAAAACAATTTTATTACGCTCTGAACACCGTTCATTAAATATATTCTGGACACAGGCAACAATAAATATTTTATTCGCTTGGAAGTATTCATTTTTTTGAAGAATCAGGAAATAAGTCGACTGATTGCAACAATTTTCGTAACTTGTACAAATTGTTATTTTGACTTCATGCAATTGAGAAAACTGATTTGCAGATGCATAAGACTTTAAAAGTTTACTACTCAACAATACAGATTACTTGCAACAACAGACACAGCAATGGCATCAGATTTCCCAAATATATCTCATAGGGTGAAAAATATCGATTCAGAATTTCATGTAGATTGAGAGCATGGTATTCAATTGCAATCTCAGCTGCAGGATATAACTGTCTCTTATAATCCCTAATGAGAAATTAAACAATATTATTTATCATCACGTAAGATTATTGTCTGTCACTGAATGTTTGATCCTACTTAGCAGTTTAATGTCCCAAGTATTTAAAATCTTCCGCTCTATTGCTTCTCATTTATCATCCCAATGATTAAGAATACTTTAATATGATTCTCTATTCTAACGTTAAAAAATGATATATCCTGACGAGCGATGACTGCCAGTATTGAAGCAGCAGTAATTGATTTAATATAAAAAGAACACCGATTCTACTGTCTCCAAAGAATACCGCATACACAAAAAATACACTCTTAAGTAGGTGGAAATATTTATGATAGTTGGTACCGGAATAGATGTATGTGATCATTTATTCAAACAGTGTAAGAAATATAATAGATGATCACAAGCAATCATTTATCTATTCTTAAATTACGGAAGGTAACATTTGAAATGCCAACTGAACTGAAAACCCGCAATTAATGACTAAGAGTGTGGCTATAATTTCAGAGAATATATATACGGTGGTTGTTTAGTCCTCATGTAGAGTCTGACCACCTCTTATACTTACACCTTAGATGGCGTCTGATGTGGCTAGTTTTTAAACCAGATATTATATTGAAAAGACACTCAGAGATTGCATATGTAATTCAGACCAGCAAGAGCTGCAGAAATTGTTTCTTAGCACTAGTAGATGGGGAAAACTGTGAAGTTTGGTTGGATATTAACTGCACACCTCTCTATGAACGCATAACCAACTTTGATCTCAGTAGATATTTTAATTCATGTTCGGATACACATCACTGTAAGTATTTTCTTTGAAGCTTGTGAAATTCCATCCTTGTATAACTTCTGTGTATATTATACATTTATCCTTTAACTTCTACTTGTTTCTTTCATTAGACTGTGGATATACTGGAATACTGCCTTCAATGGTCTCGGTCGAGCAAATGCAAGTCTGTGTTTTTGAAATCTTGGTACTCATTCTATTGTACTGTCCTGCCGAACCACTCTGATATACTGACGGAAACAAGTCAGAACCAATTGTCAAGCAGTGTTGGGTACAAACGCAAACGACCCGGAACAGTGTAGTGGACCTGAAATCGGAAACAAGTTATTGGGGAGTAAACTTCTCACTACACAACCACGTCAGATATTTTTTCACCTCTGCTCAATAAATGACATGCGCATTCGTGATTTACCAGATAAATAGGAGATCGTATTCAGAAACTCACGGTGACATTCAAATACATTCATGTATGTGCGTGAGTGTGCGTATGTGAGAGAGAGTGTGTTTGTGTATGCGTGTGAGGTGGGAGTAGTTTGTGTATGTGTTAGCATAATATTAAAATTCTAATGTTTCATCCTCAAAAGTATTTACATTCTCAAAAGTATCAGCGACAGGGTGTGGTCAGGTTGAAAACATAAATTTTACCAATATAACACACAACATAAACACACATAAACATGCACGATATATACCTATCTGTCTGTCGGTCTGCATGCCTGCTTGTCTGTCTGCCTGTCTCTCACTCTCTCTCTCTTTATATATATATATATATATGTATGTATGTATCTGCCTGTCTATGTGTCTGCCTATCGATCTATCTATCTATCCGTCTGTATGTCTGACTGTCTATCTATCTGTATGTCTATCTGTATGTCTATCTGTATGCCTGTCTGCTGCCTGTTTATTCCTCTGTCTGCCTCTTTCTGTCGCAGTCTCTCTCTCTTTCCTTCGCTCTTTCTCTTTCCTTTGCTCTTTCTCTTTCCTTCGCTCTTTCTCTTCCTCTCTCTGCCTCTATCTATCTATCTATCTATCTATCTATCTATCTATCTATCTATCTATCTATCTATCTATCTATCTATCTATCTATCTATCTATCGTTTGCTCTATCTATTTAAATGCTTAGATGGATCAATAGATAAAAGTTATAGCACCAATTGTATGGATGCATGAATTTCTTAGTTGTTTTCTACCAATTTACTCCTGTATATGATACCACTAGTTGAAGGAGATAAATTCATCAATATATATATTATTCGCACTTCTAAAGAGAAAATACGACAGTTACCTGCTTTTACTGACGCCAACCAGTCAGCCAGCGAGCCATTTGATCATGGCTGTCATTTTTCTACGTCCGATAATGATGCCTTACCGTTTGTCAGGTAAGATAGAATTGGAAATAATTGATATACACAGCATGTCCTTGAGAGGAAGATTCTACAATTGTGTCTGCTAAAACTGGTAATATGCCAATTTATTGTCAGGTTGCTTGGAAAGAAAATTTCTGGTACATTCATTAATTGGGGAATCCATTAATTCTGCTTGATGTCTGAATATGGACTTCCGAGAAAAGATTTTCTTCTTTATATTGTGAGAGAAAGCATAAACAGATCTGCTTTCAGCAATTACAAGCAGACGCATATATCCATGCACACACACACGTACACGCGCGTAAGCACACACACACACATATAAACTGCACGCAAGCACGCACTGGTATTGCCATACATTCATACGATTTTAAGGAAAAATCTACAAGTGATTGCAATTAATGTACAGATATGTATGGGCAAATATGAGCAAATACACATACATACATTCATACGTAGATACTTATATACATCCATCCATCCATACCACCATACATGCATACATACATACATACATACATACATACATACATACATACATACATGCATACATATATACAAGCACGCGTACGGACGTACATGAACTGCTGTAGAAGTCAGCTGCCCAGCGATTGAGAACGTACCATCAAAAGTGTAGGCAAAGAGTACATTTGTGGTGAATGTATCCCGATGATACATTTTAATTCAGTTTATTTTCGTAGGTGCATTTAGTCGCGCATCTCAATATTTGCACAAAATCCAAGAAATACCATATTTTTCGAAGAAAGACGAAAGAAACTGACTAACGTGCATTCTCTAAATTCAATCCATTCGTGACAAAGTGGAAATCTGTATGACATGCCAAAGATTCTCTCTCTGAAATATTTTCAATGAATTGATAAACACATTTAGCCCTTGGTTTGAATGCATCGTCAGTTCAACAAACACCGCATATTTACAAACATCAGGAACTTCCTTAGCTAAAAAAATGTCTTATCGCATTGTTATCAACTGGCTTGAGCCTAAGATTCGCATTATAATAGTGTTATCAACTGGCTTATCCCTCAGATTCGCATTATTATAGTAATGTGACATGCTAAATAATAACAATTTAGCAAACATAGAAACAATATCTCAAATTATAACAATCTTATCTCAATGTTAGAAATGAACCTAAGAAACTCTACACTCCAAGAGTAGCAAATAAAAGAAAACAATTAATAAATAACAAGAAGGCGGAGAGTATCGCCCAGGAAAGTTCCTCCAACAGTTTCCTAATGTATATCGGTGTGAGTTGATATACCTTAATATAAATCACATCTCTTTGTGAAAAAATGGCTCTCAAAAAAAAAAAAATAAATAAATAAAAAAATAAAAAGTGACTCAAATCAGAAACGCACATATTCCAAGTTTAATACATACGACAAAAACTAAATATATTATCAATCATAATTCATCATAAAGTGGTCAGACTGTTTCGTTTTGAAGTATCAGCTCGTGTGTACGTTCTCACTGCGTGACATCTTATGATATGTAACTGGTAAAAACGGTTAATCATTCAAATGGAAAGTCTAAGTTCCACGTAATTAAACCAGAATTTATCATTTCCAGCGACAGTATTCGATGCATAAGCATACTCATTAAAGTTCTAACACGTTTAATAATATAGCTCAGGTACATTACTATAACTTTCGCAAGAAAAGATATAAACGCCTTAACAAAACATAAAACCAACAAATAATAATTTCTAAAACAGCAATGAAATAATAATAAACAGGACTTGCTCAAATGATCCGCTTCATGTACAACTAACCGTAAAAATCTTGGATTCCGCCTCTCTGAATACGTTACGATCTGCGTAGTCGCAATTACTTTTACGTCCATCATTAGGAATGCTAAAAAAGCTATAACTGACAGAGCCTGCGATACATTCGTTTGTACGCAGATATTATTGAAGAAAACGGGAACATCGAAATATCTACATGTTTCACTCCGATTATAGGTGTTCCTGTCTCTCTAAGTTAATAGGCACAAGAATGTATGTAATATATGTTTTCTGTTAATGTCTAAACATTCAGGAAGCGTGTTTCGCGTGTAATAAGTAATTTCAAAGGCTGAGTTAAACTTGAAACTAAAGGGACCTAAACTTCCTATGACTGGTGTGATTACTGATTATTATAACCTATTATTAATGCAATCTATCATGGACATTTGAACAAATTTTCTTATGTTTTTGTATATGACATTTTGAAAACGTTTTAATGTCTCTTTCCAATATAATTTTTATATAAATTTACAACTTCTGAGTTTTAGTAAGTAACTGAAAGCAAGAAAAAAGAATAGCTGTATTATAAATATCCTCATAGCAATTAAAACTTTTATGCAACTTTTTTCAATTTAAATTTAGAGAAAAAAAAATCACTTTTAATATTATTTACGATTATGTTATAATGTTATTGTTTACTTCACCGATAGGTATCTTTTGAAATATTATTTTTCATGTTAAAAGTTATAATGCTCATATGGTTTACACTTGAGGTCTCTGCAGCAAAGTATTAGATACAAAATAAGCCTGACAAGTGTATTTCGAGGCATCTGCTTTATATAAACAAGTTTTACTAAACAGAATTCACATCAATGCAAACTATTATAATATGATATGAGTATTATCAATATTCTGTGCTATTCACACAGTTTTAGCATCTACATACTGTTTCATGTTTATTCCCAATTCCATATTTTATTTTAATATATATAAATTTGATTCTCAATAGTATGAAATTCGAATTAAAATAATGCTAAATTTAAACTAAAATATATTTAAAACTTCAGTAAAGAGTTAGGTTTCTAAGAGAATATTTCTTATTTTTCATATTATTATATTTAATGTACTACAATCCTAGACACAAAAATATGCAAAGTCATCGGAAGGAATGTTCACCACAAACTGAATATCATTTTCTCTACTGAATTCATTTACTTATTTTTTACTATTTTATGAGGGTGCAGCTAACGTTGAAAACAGCTGCCCAATAAGGGTGCCTCTTGAGGTTATACGAATTACTAGAAACAGAATCTCCTTCACATTACACCCTTCATTATTAAAAAGAAGGATTTGTAGTCCTTGTTATAATCTGTCTGAATATAGAATAGATTTAATAGAGGTAGCTAGAGCAGCAATATTATAAATAAACAATATGTTATGTGGTATTGGTGCACCAGTAAATATATACGTGTCACTTAATAGAGTTTTTTGATGAAATGATTCCAATTAAACCTTAGCAACTGCGTATTCGTCAGTAATATCGATGCATGAGGTTTCGTTATTTCCCTTTGGATCAAATATTGCCTTGCAACTAAGTTTATATTCTGACTACACGTTAAAAGTTATGCTCTACTATATCATAGTTACTGGCACTAAAATTTTCAATCTTATAGAGACGATAAAATAATTGATCCTGGCAAATCTTGAACTCAAACGCCAAATATCCGTTGACCTAAAATCTATAATTAAAATCTAATTAATCGGACAATTCAATATAATTTACTTTATCATTTATAGCAAAGCCTGGCGCGGTCTTTGTGCCGGTTCACTTGTTAACACACTAGAGTTAATATGGTTCTCTTGAACCGTTATATTTTAGTCATACACTACACTACATTTAAGTCAACAGACACCAATTAAAATATAAGATAAAACACTAAATGATCGTTGTTCGTGCTGAAAACATAATTCATACATACTAACTCACACTAATACGCTCTGAGAAAAGCTTATATGCTTGCTTTCTATCTACATCTATATATGTATATATTCCTACACACAGAGACACACAAATACATGTATATACTCATATATTATACATGAATTTATATTCACACACACGCACGTGTATAATATCGTTAAATTTTACTAAGAACACCACATTTACTCAAATAAGTTTAGAGATTAAAATACTAAAACTTTAACAGCTGCAGAGAATATAACATTTATGAGATATTCTTGTATTGTGCAATATATATTGAACCATTATCAGAACTAGTCCTAGAGAATAACACCTTTATACTACGTAATACCTCAAAACAGTCTTGATCTTTGGAACAAGTTAACTCTAATGCAAAATTGTATAAACTCTCTATTAATTCCAACATTAACTACGAAATGTAATGTGCATTTTAATAATCTGCTCTAACAATCTCCCAAACCGGAAAGCATTTGTTTCTGCAGCTAATCGGTGATTTATCCTCACTTTAAGTAACAAAACTATTGCTTATACACACACACACACACACACACACACACACACACACACACACACACACACACACACACACACACACACACACACACACACAGATATATATATATATCTCTATATATATATATATATATATATATATGTATATATGTATATATAAGGGAAATGAGCATAGAATTGCTACATCAAAAAATGAAATATTATGATGTTAAAACGTCTCTTTGCCGAACGTGTAAAACTGCATGCCAGCTTTAGGAGGTATTTGTCTTCTATGTAAATGAGTGTTTCTAATCCATTTTTTTTTTTTTGCCTATTGACCCCTTTGATTCCTATTATACTCAGATATACAGATGCACCCTCCTATCAATTCGATATTTTAAAAAAGATAATTTATATAATTAAATATTATTATGAATCTTTCTAAAGAAATTGCTAAAATATTTTGTGTTTTGTATAAATACAACCAATTTTATTGCCAATAGATTTTAACAACAAAATCTTATTTGTGAACCGCTGATACAGATGAATGAATACAAAAATTAAAACAAGTTTTGATCCATGATGAATGACTTTAAATTTTTAATGTAGTTTTAAAGACTATACTGAGTATATAATACAGATAAAAGTATAGAGAAACAGAATATATACGACCATTTTAAGTACCAACACGGATACAACCATATGTCGTATTTCTGAGGATCACATGTTCATTCCTGATTTACGTTCTATTTTTCTGGTAACTATCGTCTTAATTCTTACATATATGATAACAGCATCAAAGAAAGGGAACGTAGTCGAAACTCTCACAAATGCAAGGTGTTGAAAACATAATTTGACAAAATGTAATCAACGTTTCCTAGAACCATACCAGCAAGAGGCCTTGTTATTGCAAAAATACACCGCCACATATAAACAACAGTAATTACAACTTCTTGCATTCTCAATATATCTGTAACAGATTATATAAATATGCAAAAATTTTGTTCCTCTTTAAATTGAATTGATGCTCTGCATAATCTTTAAAAATTAGTTATTTATTATAAGTCGAAACCTGTTTTCAATTTTGGTCTAATTAATTGCGGCCATGGAAACTACTAAATGTTTAGAATAAAAAAGCACGAAACAAATTTGTTGTAACCAAGTATCACCGATGTAGCTATAAAAAATTTGGAGTTTATAGTTTTAGAAGATGTGAAATATTTAAAAGGAGATATTGTTTTCTACTCTAATCATACGGCCCGAAAATGTTTTGGAGGGAGCCAGTCCATTGGATCTACCCCACTACGCAACTGGTACTTAATTTATTGATCCCGAAAGGGAGAAAAGCAAAGTCGACCTCGAGGGAATTTGAACTAAGAACATTGAGACAGACGACTTGCTGCAAAGCATTTCGCCCGGCGTGTTAACGTTTCTGCCAGTTCGCCGCCTTATTTAAAGATAAGATATTATGGAAGTATATCATTCACCGTGACAGACATAGGTTGGAGGTTATGGAAATTGGAGAGAAGTGCTAATATTAGATACGTTTCAAACTATTTTACAAAGCCTGAGGCATAGGCAGTTTCCAGTATAGATAATTTGTTCTCGGCTACAACCAAAGTCTATAACAGCATTCGTATAAACAGCCCTTATCAAATTGATAAAATAGACGGAGAAAGATCCTACAGAGCTATGCTTGCAATTAGGCTCTGTATTACTTGTCATTTGTCTATGCGCTTACGTGAAGGTTCGAATCCTAGTGAATATGGTATTGGCGCATATTCATGTATGCAATCCTTGATTGGTAAGTATGAGGCTAAACAAATAATTGGCTTGGTGGTTGACTACTTTGTTAGACTAAAATGTCTGAACATGTGCGTATTCTGTTATTTTCTGCATTATTTTCATAATCAACGATATCTGCCTTCGCATCTTCGCCAATAAGAACGACACGTTAAATTTCAGATGTATTACTTGGCAACGAAAGATTGCTTGAATCAATGTCCCCACCGAGACAATTTATGCTACTTTTATATTAACTAAACTTTCTATACAGACATTCAATTCTCACTGTATAAATATATACTTCATATTCACGATTGGTAATTGGATATAACTATATATAGGTAGGTGAGGTGGGAATATTGTTGTTGGCAAATATTTTATGTCGAATTCCACAAAAGGGTAAACAAGATCACAAGTAGTTCATAAATTAGAAATAAACTGTTAGATGGATATATTTAATATTGTATCGTGTTCTTATCTATAACGTATGGATGGTTGCCTGCATAAATCTATGCCTTCTTGTTTGCTTGCGTGGGCGCATGTGTATTTGTGAGTATCATTTAAATTTGTTTATGGTAACGTTTTTGAATATGCAAATACAGATCCTAATCCATTCTGCCGGCCACCGTCTACTGATGCTGACTAGTGAGTAAGTTTTTAGTGGTTGCATCAAGTTATACCAATATAATGCAGGATTAATATAATAATAACAATAATACTATGATGGAGTTTATAAACAGTTAATGCATCGCTACGCACGTTTCGACAGATCACATGACTTTTGATATCACTTTCCGTATACCTGAGATGATTACAGTGTAGGCGTCAGTATCCTTGGATATCCGGTTGATCATCTTCATTGACTCATTTCGATACATACATACATACATACACAGACACACAGACACAGACACAGACACACACACACACACACACACACACACACACACACACACACACACACACACACACACACACACAGATATATTTATATATATACAGCCTTGAACAAAAGTATTGGGCCACCCCAATGTCTTTGGGTTCTGCTATCTCAATGTTAATGAAACTCGTGCACATGATAGATTATGGTATAATTTACAATACACATTAGTCTTAATATCTTGTTGACCTTTCTTTAGCATCAATTACCGCTTTTATACGGTTAGGCATTGAATCAGCTAGTTTCTGGCAGGTGCTGGGCGCAATTTTACTCCATTCTCCTCTCAAAGTTTGATACAAATGCTCTTTATTTTTAATTGTTGTATTCCTGATCGTTTCACCAAGAGTTCTCCATTGGTGTTCGATCGTATTTAGATCGGGTCTTTGAGTTGGCCAGTCCTTCGGAACAGTACCCTGTGTCTCAAACCATTGACGAGTAATCTTTGCTGTAGGACATGGAGCGCTGCCCGGTTGAAAGATAACACTGTTTTTCGACACTTCTTGATGCAATTTAGCACTCAATGGCTCTAAAACATCCAATAACATAGAAACATACGTAGCTGAATTCATCCTTCCCTGACATAAAAACATTTCTCCGGGTCCTGTGGCAGACATACACAGACATGCGCTAGCATAAGGAAACAGCCGAAATGTTTGGTGCATCAAGAACTACTATCTCGAAAGTAATGACAGCTTTTGAGAAAGAGGGTAAAACCTCCTCGTCGAAACAAAACTCCGGAAGAAAATACTAAAACTTTCGATAGGGACCATCGGACTCTTAAGCCAATTGTTAGAAAGGATCACAAAAGTACAGCTCCGAAAATTACTGCCGAGCTTAAGGACTACTTCGAGACCTCAATTTCGCCTAAAACTTGTCGCTGGGAGGTGCACAAAGCTGGATTTGACGGGAGGGCTGCAATCAGAAAACCACTACTTTCAAAAACAAACGTTGCAAAGCCTTTAGAGTGGAGTAAAAACCCTACAGAATCGGTCCCTAGAGCAGTGGAAGAATGTTATTTTCTCGGAGGAGTCATCCTTTACCTTATTTCCAACCACCAGCCGATTATACGTGTGGAGACAGCCAAAAGAAGCATTTGAGCCACAGTGCCTTCTTCCAACTGTTAAAGACGCAGGAGGATCTGTGATGATCTGGGTGGCTATATCTTGGAAATTTGCCGGCCCAATGGTTTCCCTTCATGGAAGAATTAATAGTCAAGACTATTCAAGCATTTTATCCGATCAAATTCAGCCTATGGTTGCGGAACTGTTTCCGGAGAGAAACGCAATATTTCAGGATGATATTGCGCCAATTCACACAGCTACTGTTGTTATTGAATGCCACGAATAACATTCTAGTGAAGTCGAATATCTTATCTGGCCACCTCACTCCCCAGATTTTTTATTCAATATTATTGAACATTTATGGTGCATTTTAGAAAAGCAAGTAAGGGGTCGATATCCTCCTCTATAAGCACTACAAGAACTAGAGACTATTTTAGCTGAAGAATGGAGAAAAATTCCTTTGGATTCAATTCAAACTTTGTACGACTCCATACCTCGTAGAATCCAAGCTGTTATTACTGTCAGGGGCGGTCCTACCCCATATTAAGATAAATTTGTTTGAAATTATAAGGTGTTTCCATTATTTTGTCCACCCCCTGTATAAATATATATATCGCACCTCAAGATATATTAGGTGTCCTAGAATACAAAAGCTAGAAACAAGTGGAAACAAGTAAAAGTATATCAAGTAAAAATGTCAGCAAGGAAATCTCTTCAACTATTCCGTGAATCTCTTATTATTGACATCATCGACAGCCATTGAAAACCTCATGTAAACTCGCTCTTTCCGTCAGCTCTTTCCTTATTTAGTGAATATATTTTACGCCTAGCTGTATATTCTGCTTGATATTTACATATATCTTCACGACAGCGAATTCATCATATTAATTAAGTGTATTTTGCTTAATGATATTATCATGTACTCTGATATCGATTAATATATTGCTTCACAACGATGTCAGCCGTTATTTGCATTAGATGTAAGTATTTGTTTTATTACTAATTAAGGTTAGTTTGCTAGACTTTAGTCTGGTATTTGATGTAGTATGAAGATAAACATCAGTATATCCCCTGACATCGGAAACATCTACTTTCGATGGTATATAGTGTCATTCCTCAACTCTGAAATAACCTAGAATTGGTATACATTTTGCTTTATACAAAGTGACAGCAACAGACAAATATTGAATTCATTAATAGTATATCTAAGCAAAACTTATATTGGTGAACCATTCTACTGTGTTGAATTTTGAAACATTTACGGCACACACGCGCACACACACATACACGCACACAAAATATTTTCCTGTGTCTGTGAGATAAATGACGTCCTCCAACGTATACTACACGGAGCTGATAAATTCACCTATCTTTAGTAGTTGTTGGAATGGATGAGGGAACTCTCAGAATTTGGAGTTCATAAATTTGTAAAGTTGAACCGACCTTTCATTATCTTTCTGTCATAGAATATTTTGCTAACACTTATTTGAAAGTGATATTCATTGGCATAAAATGTTTTCGGGGAGAAGCAAACTTATTAGGTCAACATTCCAATAGACTTCTTGCGATGGTTCTGTCGAGCAAGCAGAAATAAAACAGTATGCATCTTGCTATAAAGTGGAGTTGAACATGTCGGAGAAGTTATTGATGTAGTTTTGTTCCAAAACATGAATTTTGTCGAAAATCGTTGTATCACGGGAAATTAGATCAGGAAAATTTGGGAATAATCCTTCATGCCGTTCAATACAATTCAAGTTAAGTAATAGTTACAAACGACTTAAGTCTTAAGGATAGAGACGTAAAAACGAATGAGTGCCACCAACTCATGGCTTGCAGTGAGACATACTCGAGATTGTCAATTTCCGAGGAAGTTTTATTGATCATTATTCAGAACATATGACATTAGTTGCATCCATTTGTAGACAAAGCTTACCATTTTTATAAGTCCAAAAATACACGGCATTTTAGTATGTTAATTTACATTAGTATCAAAGCGAGTAAAGTAGATATATGATGCCACGAAACAGTTACATCATAAAAATACGTATGGTAGATCTTCCATGACATTATAATATTATCTCAGGCAAATATTCGCATAATGGTCATCCTGTATTTTATTTCTTCAGAAAAATTTAGAATTGCTGAAATAACTGAAAAGTATTAAATGGGAAGCATTTGTAAATTTTTACACTATATTTTACTCTAAAGACACGCATTGCTAACTTGTTTAATTTTAAGCTGCAAGGAATAATTTTTGTCAAATATCGTTTATTTTTTTTATGGGAAGTAACATCTGCAGATATTTTAATTTAGATATTACGAATGACACTATTTAATTAATTTATTTTAAAAAATTGGTTTGGATAAATGCGATACAGATTACTGTTATTGTTAATTTACTTCTTTTAATTATTTTTTGTTATTATTAAGGTGCTGAGCTGACAGAATTTTTAGCACGCCAGGAATAAATGCTTAGCGGCATTTCATGCATCTTTATGTTCTGAGTTCAGTATCCACGGAAGTTGACTTTGCTTTTCATCCTTTCGTGATCGTTAAAATTAGTACCACCAGGGTCGATGTAATTGACATCACCGTCCCCCAAAATTTCAGGCCTTTTGCCTATAGTAGAAAGGATTATCTTTATTATTTCCATTTTACGTCTCAGAGCTCACGATTTCACTTGCTCCAGTTAATTCTGCAAGAGAAGGCAGTAACCTGTTGTGAAAGGTCTCACAAAGCATGCTACTCTCGTATTCCTCGCTATCCTCAGTTGAACGGATTTTGAGCATGTTCTACCCTTATGTCGATTCTAGTTTCTGCAAAATATTTCTCAAACCTGGTTGTTAGGGTTCTATCTAAGTGACCCCCCACCCTATAACAACTGGCATATCATCATCATTATCATAAGCATTATTATTATTTTAGTTTGGCTGAAGTTCGGTCTTATTCCCGGTAATATATATGTAGGTATCGGGTTACAACTTGTAAACTTAGGTATCCAAAAGTCTTCAAGTGCTATGAATCCATTACTGCTATTATTATTATTATTATTATTATTATTATTATTATTATTATTATTATTATTATTATTATTATTTTTATTATTATTATTATCGAAAAAATCGCACGCAGAGAAAAATGTGTAGAGGTATCTCCCGTCTTTACACGCTGAGTTCAAATTCCGACATTGCAATTTCCCCTTTGGGTTCGATAAAATGTGAGATCATTATTACTACTACTACTACTACTACTACTACTACTACTACTACTACTACTACTATTACTACTATTATTATTATTATTATTATTATTATTATTATTATTATTATTATTATTATTCAGTAGTCTTATTTTTATAACGTGCTTTCACTTCACTACCGAGCGCAGCTCTGTGTGCCTTGGGTGTGTGCGGTGGTTTGCTGTGATGCTCTTATTGTTACTGTATTGAAAGTGTTTTGCGTAGGATGTACGCAGTGCCCTGTAGTGCAATTTTCTGTATGTTATATATATTTGTAAGTCCTGGTGTTTTTGTTATGTATTTGTCTGGATATTGTTTTATCATACCTAAGGCGCGTACTATGATAGGAATTGTTTCTGTTTTTAGATTCCACATTCGAGTTACCTCTATCTCCAGGTCTTTGTATTTTGAAAGTTTCTCCGTTTCTTTTAGGGAAACGTTGTCATCTGCTAGTATTGATACATTAACTAGAAAGAATGTTTTTCTTCATGATCTTTGACGAATATATCTGGTCTATTGGCCTTAATTTCTCTATGTTTGTGTATTGGCATATCCCATAGTATGGTTGCTTTCTCGTTTTCTGTGACCTTTTCTGGCGTGTGCCTATACCATATTTTTCTGTTGTTATTCTATAGTGTTGGCATAGCTTCCAGTGTATATGGGTCCCAGTTCTGTCGTGTTTGTGAATATATTCCTTCTTAGCCAGGACTGGGCAGCCAGAAATAATATGATTTATTGTTTCTTGTCCATCTCCACACATTCTACAGTTACTTGTTATTTTTCGTTTCATTGTGTGTTTTGGTAATTTCTGGTGGGGAGGCTTTGGTTTTCTGCAGCAATTAAAAATCCTTCAGTCTCTGCTTTGAGTCCTGAGCTTCTCAACCATTCCTGGGATGTTTCACTGTTTAGCCTGGTATTTGCCATGAAGAGGTTTTTCTTGCCATCGTTTTATCATGGTCCGTTGCCGTTCTAGTTTTAGTTTGGATTTCATTTGTTTTATAGCTTTTGTTGCTTCCTCTTCTTCATATATGTTAGGTAGTATGGTTTCTTGTTTGTATTATTATTATTATTATTGTTCAGTAGTTATATTTTTATAACGTGCTTTCACTTCACTACCGAGCGCAGCTCTGTGTGCCTTGGGTATGTGCTGTGGTTGCTGTGATATTCTTATGGTTACTGTATTGAAAGTGTTTTGCGTAAGATGTGCGCAGTGCCCAGTAGTGCAATTTTCTGTATGTTATATATATTTGTAAGTCCTGATGATTTTGTTATATATTTGTCTGAATATTTTTTTATTATACCTAAGGCACCTACTATGATAGGAATTGTTTCTGTTTTTAGATTCCACATTCGAGTTACCTCTATTTCCAGGTCGTTGTATTTTGAAAGTTTTTCCATTTCTTTTAGGGAAACGTTGTCATCTGCTGGTATTGATACGTCAATTAGAAAGCATTTTTTTCTTCATGATCTTTGACAACTATATCTGGTCTATTTGCCTTAATTTCTCTATCTGTGTTTTGCCTTAATTTCTCTATCTGTGATTTGCCTTAATTTCTCTATCTGTGATTTGCCTTAATTTCTCTGTCTGTGATTTGCCTTAATTTCTCTATGTGTGATTTGCCTTAATTTCCCTATCTGTGATTTGCCTTAATTTCTCTGTCTGTGATTTGCCTTAATTTCTTTATCTGTGATTTGCCTTAATTTCTCTATGTGTGATTTGCCTTAATTTCTCTATATGTGATTTGCCTTAATTTCTTTATCTGTGTTTTGCCTTAATTTCTCTATGTGTGATTTGCCTTAATTTCTCTATCTGCGATTTGCCTTAATTTCTTTATCTGTGATTTGCCTTAATTTCTTTATCTGTGTTTTGCCTTCATTTCTCTATCTGTGTTTTCCCTTAATTTCTCTGTGATTTGCCTTGATTTCTCTATCTGTGTTTTGCCTTAATTTCTCTATCTGTGATTTGCCTTAATTTCTCTATCTGCGTTATTATTATTATTATTATTATTATTATTATTATTATTATTATTATTATTATTACTATTATTACTATTATTATTATTTTATGTTTGACTTTTGTTTTGCATTTGTACAAGTTGGATCCAAGTCTCACCCAGAGACCTCAAGAGACAACAAGTTAGAAGTTCATGTAGGTGTTATGCCTAGGGTACCATATATTTGGATTTGTACAGTTTTGTTCTAGTGAATGTTTAAGAAACCATAAGAAAATTATGTGTTTGTTTTAAAATTTGAGATCACATAGACAGTATTTTACGTAGGATATGGGCAGTTCCCATGAGCCCTATCTTTTGAACTTCAGCCATTTTGGGGTTTCCTGGTATCTGAGCTAGGTAGTAATCAGCCCGTTTCGCTGTCATTCCCAGGGCACCTATGACAATAGGTATTGTTTTCGTCTACAGATTCCACATTTTGCTAATTTCTATTTCAAGATCTTTATATTTGCTCAGTTTTTGGTAGGTCTTGACAGATACGTTTATATCAATTGAGACAGTCATATCAATGAGGTGGCATGATTTTAGTCTGAAGTCTTTCTGTATGATGTCTGGCCTATTTGCGTCTATCTTTCTGTCAGTTTGAATGGTGAAGTTCCAGAGGAGTGCAATGTGATCATTTTCTAGTACTGGGGGTGGTTTGTGTTCCCACCAGTTTTTATCATGGGGCAAGTCCAGGTTTTTGCATATTACCCAGTGGATATATTGTGCAGCTCTATCATGCCTGTTGAGATACTCTGTATTATTATTATTATTATTATTATTATTATTATTATTATTATTATTATTATTATTATTATTATTATTATTATTATTATTATTGCTATTACTTTTATTATTATTATTATTATTATTATTGCTATTACTTTTATTATTATTATTATTATTATTATTATTATTATTATTATTATTATTATTATTATTATTATTATTATTATTATTATTTCAATTACCTCTGCCTTAGCGAAGGCAGAGTTATCGCTTTCAGTCATGTTTGTTTGTTTGTTTGTTTCTCCGTGGAGAAGATACCTCAAGATCCACTGCATGGACACAGACGGATCTTTCAGGGATGTTTGGCCTCGTCACTGGCACAAACTGATTAGATTTTGGGATCGATCCGATACTGGACAAGGATCCTGGTTATTATTATTTTCTTATTCCACTTTAGAAATTTATAGAATATTAGCCTGTAAATAATCCTCACCCATAACGAAAGTTGAAATTAAGGCAATTGAAACTATATCGGAGTTAAATAGTAGACTTTATTGTAGGATAAGTGATGACTATAACACAGTTTGTCACAGCAGCGCGCTTCTGACGCAAAACACTAGTGACGTCTTTCATAACAACAGCATCAACAATGCCTTCCACAAAATTATCCAGGTCAAGGAAAATATGTGTTGATGTGTTTATTGTTGCTACTGTTGCTGTTACTGGTAAAACTACTACCAGCCGTATTTGAACGCCTCTGGTCAATGTGATCGTATTTGAACACCTCTATAACGTGATCGTCTTTTACCTTTGTTATTTATTAGAAAATTTAACAGTGATTCTTTTCTTCTATTAAAGTGGTAGGGAGAGTTGGCTTTTATTTGTAGTAGTTTTGCTAAATATAGATTGGTTCTTAGTTGGTCTGATGTTGGCAGAAGAAAGATAAAGTTCTACAGACTCCGTTCTTGAGAAAATAAACAAGTGGTCTTGGAGACGAAATCGAAATACTAAGAGATATTGCAAATAAATTTTGCATACACACATTTCAGAATACATACAATAAATGCAGAAAATATGAATCACTTATTTTCTTACTCTATTTGCTTAAAAGAATTTAACGATATTCGCCATCTACAAAAGCATAATACATTTTATTTTGATAGACATGTTTTTCTTTACATATATATATATATATATATATGTAATGAAATAACTCTACTTAAATCCATTTGATATATATTCTTTTTAAAAAGTGACAGTGTGTTGTGTGGTTAGAAGAAATTTATATTTACTTAAAAGCCTCCAGCAATAATAGAATCAAAATTTTAACTAGGTTTACGTCTCATGTTTCAATATTGATCACTCCATGTCTAAAGCGTGTGAGGCTATTTTTTCTTTTTCTTTATAACGCTTGTTTATTTTTTACTACTTCTAGAGTCCGTATGGAGTAGTTGTATTTATATATACTTTGTTTTCGGACAAATTTGATCGATATCCGAGGAGTGATTTCCAAAGAGAATATAATTCTTTACAATGTAAGAAACAGTTTCCAGTATTCTTAGGCTAATATTTATTTAGCATTGTGAATAAAATATTTGAAATTATGAAAACAGAGTCTCATGAAAACTGTTTTGTATTCTCTAGTTCCTGTGTTAAGCGCTTCTGTTCTGTATATAAATACACATGCACACACATGTATGTATATGTATATATATATATATATATATATATATATATATATATATATATATATATATATATATATATATATATATATATATATATATATATATATATATGTATATATATATATATATATGTACTGTATATAAATATATATATATGTGTGTGTGTGTGTGTCTGTGTGTACGCTTATATATATATATATATATATATATATATATATATATATATATATATATACACATACAATCGTCATTAAATGTTAAAAGATGCCAAGACACCTACATCACTAGAAATAAGAGTTAAACTATTGTTAATGCTGTAGGGAGAGCGCAAACGTATACGTACATGCTGACAGGGATGTAACCGCCCCATCACCGAATTCGTAAATCACTCAAAGTAAACGTTCACTTTCGCCTATTTCCGTAGGCTTCATGAATGAGGACGGCTCCCTCGGCAAATGTCGGGCAATTCCCTCTGTCAGCATGTATATATTTGCCATAGAAATATAAGGATGATTTAGCGGAATACTAATGCGTATACAAAGAATTTATATAAACAGCTAAGCGCAATGCGATACCATAAAGGAAAAATTCAATCGCCACGAAATATAACAACGTGTGAAAAGACACCGACATTGTTAGAAAGAGCTCAACTCATATGTCTATCAGCTATTATATTTCCCTTTCTCCCTCTCCCTCTCTTATCTCTCTCTTTCTCTCTCTCTCTCTCTCTCTCTCTCTCTCTCTCTCTATATATATATATATATATATATATATATATATATATATGTTTGTGTATATATGTATATGGATAAATACAGGACGTCACCAATTGTGTAAACAACATAAAATACGAAAACAAACGAGTTAAAAATAAACATGGAGGGTCATAAGACCAGAGCAAGAGGAAAATAGTGAACACTGAGAGAAATGTTTTCTTTGAAATGATAACAGATAGGAGAAAGAAAGAATACGTCCAGTCCTTTCAACGTCCGTATAGGAAAAGAAAGATTGTCATGAGAGGAAAAGGAAAATACACGATCGTCACGTATGAGCAACGAGAGAGAGAGAAGGATGGGAGAGTGGGATAGAGAGAAACAGACACAAAACGTGAAGGGGAGAAAAAGGGAATTAGAGAAGGATGGAAGAAGAAAACAGTACAAAGGATAGTCGCATCAAAAAAGTTAAGATAAACTTACTTGGAAATGAATGCGTGCCGTTATATATATATATATATATATATATATATATATATATATATATATATATATATATATATATATATATATATATATATATATATATATATATATATATATATATATATATATATATATATATATATATTTATATATATATATATACATATATATATATGTTTGTGTGTGTGTGTGTGTGTGTGTGCCTGTGTATGTGCGTGTGTTTGTGTTTCTGTGTGTGTGTGTGTGCGTGTCTGTGCTACCTTATATTCTGTACGAGATGCAGCTGCAGATAATATAAGACACACAAATACATATGCAATATGTGTTTGTTAATCTCGGTAGATATTCAAAACTCCAAAACCAGATACATTTTCCAGTATTTAGTTACTACAATAAAAATGTCGGTTTTCATATAAACTAGAATTTCACTTAGGCCCTATAACCTTTTACAATTGTGCAAGATTAAATATTTTCCTCCGACGTAGAATTAGGATTCACGTAGCACATTCAATGAAAATTTATCTATAGTTGATATTCTGAAGTGATGTACATTTTGATGGTTGCTGTTAATAAGATAATTACAATGGTAAATGAAAGACCTAAGGCAGGAATTGTAAGTGGAACACAATCATAAAGGAACACATATTCTAGCTGTGATTATATTATGAACACGAATGATATTCTCCTTCAGACACAAATAACACACCCTCTTTCTGTAAATATATGCATGCATGTATATGTATATATGTATGTATGTCTGTATGTATGTATGTATGTATGTATGTGTTGAGGCGCAACGGCCCAGTGGTTAGGGCAGCAAACTCGTGGTCATAGGATCGCGGTTTCGATTCCCAGACCGAGCGCTGTGAGTGTTTACTGAGCGAAAACAACTAAAGCTTCACGAGGCTCCGGCAGGGGATGGTGGCGACCCTTGCTGTACTCTTTCACCACACTTTTCTCTCGCTCTTACTTCCTGTTTCTGTTGTGCCTGTAATCAAAAGGGTTAGCCTTGTCATACTGTGTCACGCTGAATAATCCCGAGGACTACGTTAAGGGTACACGTGTCTGTGGAGTGCTCAGCCACTTGCACGTTAATTTCACGAGCAGGCTGTTCCGTTGATCGGATCAACTGGAACCCTCGACGTCGTAAGCGACGGAGTGCCAGCAATGTATGTATGTATGTATATATGTATGTATGTATGTATGTATTTATGTATGTATGTATGTATGTATG